>NC_056728.1:1676731624-1676794124 GCF_019279795.1 Protopterus annectens | reverse complement strand
ATCAGGCTAGTGGTGAAAGTAATACTGGCTTTGCTGACATCCAGGTAAGTCCTATCAAATTTAAGAAGGCCCAGTTGGAGGACGCAACACTAAGAAGAACTTGAAAGAACATTACTACAGTGAAAGGAGAGATAGATACAGCCTCACTTCAAATCCTTAGTTTGAGCTTAGAAATTGTTTATTCTACAGGGTAACCCCAAAGAACAGATACTGCAGCAGTTGTTGGCACCAAAATTGGTACCAAAGTTTTTTCAAGCCTTGTAATGAAACTAGCACATAATCATGGCTTGAGTGGTCATCTGGAGATGCAGAAGGCTAAGACCAGAGTTCTAGCTAAATTTTGTAGCCTAGTAACATGTTTGGAATGGAACATTTCTTTGTAGTAATCTGTCCAGAGTGCCAAAGAAGCTACCTAATGTAGGGTTTTTGAAACCCTTTGAAATTTTTCTGTCTTAGTAGTACCATTTGAGCACATAGCCATGGACATAGTAGTAACACTAGTGAAGCTGATTAGAGGCCACTAGTACATATTGGTAATCAGTGATTATGCAGAAAAAGTTTCCAGAAGCAGTGTTTATATGGAGAGAGAGCATAACAAGTCTATAGCTGTTTTCAAGGATAGGAATTCCCTGAAAAATCCTTACTGGCCTGAGTATTCCATTCATGTCTAGAGTAATGCATGGACTATGCCAGTTCTTTAAGGTGAAACAGGTAATCAAAATTCCACCCCCCAAAAGATGTGCTAGTTTAACATTTTAACACAACGTTGAAATCTCTATATTTAAAAGTTATAGAAGAAAGGCGGAAAGAACTGGGACAAATTGCTTCCTTACCTTCTATTTGATGTAAGAGAAAGAGAAACAGAAGAGTTGCTAAAATTTTCAGCTGGTTTCCATTCATTTGAACTACTATACAGCAAACATACCTGAACCTTTGCTGGATATACCAAAAGAAATTAGAGAGAGGAAAACATACTTTTCAAGAGCATGATAGGATTGTTGTTGTGTCTTTCGGCTTTTCCTGGTTAGGGATTGCCACAGCGGAACTCCAGTCCGCTAATGACTGGCAGTAGATTTTTATGTGCCGAGTTGCCGGCCCTGATGCACAACCTTCAACGAAGGTACGCCCATTCACGCATGTCTCCACACAGAAGACGCTCTAGCTGAGAATCGAACAGGACGTCTTTCTGTGAGGCGACAACGCTACCGCAGCACCACCACCGCAAGAGCATGATAGGATATTTTATAAAATTATAAGACAGGGTAAGAATCATAATAACTATAGTCAGGGAGCATATGGGAGAGCATAGGAAAGCAACAGAGAACTTACAATAGAACTGGTTGCTGTAGAGAGTTCAAACCAGGTACAAAGTATTTATATTAGTACTCACTGCAGTAATTTAATTTCTCGCCCAGTGTCAAGACCTTTGTAAAGTGATAGAAAAGTAGGGGAAGTTAATTACAAACGGTGACAAACTGATAAGAGCAAATCAGAGCAACTGAATCACATAAATGTATTAAAGGCTCAGAAAAAAACTGAAGTTTTGAGTCTGTTTGTTGAAGAGGTTACAGCTATCACAATCTGTTCTGTGCTTAAGATGGGTGAAGCACTGTCAATGGCCCAGAAACATGAAGTTAAAGAATTTGTACTCAGGAGCAGGGATGTATTTTCAGAATTATCTGGCAGAACTAAATACAATATCACAGTGAGACCATCTCTGATGAAAAGGTAAATGTGAAACCATATCCGATACCAAAGGTGCAAACCTCTATAATACAAATAGGAATTACTCTGAACTTCCTTTTTGAAAAATATAGTAAGCAGCAACCCTCAGTTGGTATATATCAATAAATCTAAATGATTAATAGAATAGAAATCATAAGATAAGGTGAAAGATAAGTAGTCATCTCTGTTATTCAAATATTGCATAAAATACAACAACTGTGACTCATTTCCCTTCAATGCAACAAAAATATTATCTATGAAGTGCTTACAAAGTGCAGTATAGGGGTTTACTATCAAATGACTGAAAATCAAAAGACTGAAAATTCAAAATATTGAATACATTTTTAATGCAAGGGGCAAGCCCCCCTGCTCAACTCATGTGGGGGGCTGTGCCCCCCACACCCCCTGCTAAATATATATACCAACTTCAAGATCGCACAACAGTGGAGAAGGAGCAAAATCCATCTTTCAATATTTTGAATTTTCTGTCTTTTTGGGATTCAGTCTTTTGATTTTCAATCATTTGATAGTAAACTGCAGTAGAGGTCATGTATTCAGATTTGAAAACCACCTCAATTTCCATCCAGCCGTGAACAGATTAACATAACTAGGTGCCATAACTGACCCCATAGCCATGTCAATAATCTGTTAAAAAAAGTGTGCTTCAGACTGAAAATAATTGTAAGAGATACCATCCACAGCCTCTCTAAATAACCTGCATTGCCTTCTGGAAGAAATACCTGAAGAAAGCAATACTTCTTTGTCTACTTTACCCAGGCCTTATAAATTAAGTACACCAATATATAATGAAACAATGCTAACTGTGACTAAAATATCAGAGTCACAGATCTGCTAAGCCATAATATTTTTTTATAAAATCAAAGAATCAAATACATAAGCTTCACTCTTTGCAACAACTTTTTGCAAATATCTATCAACTAGTAATACCATTCATTCTGTTTTACTCCCTTGCCTCATAACTAGAGGCCTGAGAAAAGTTTTGACAAAACTCTTACGTATTTTGGATAAACCAAATATAAGGCTCATCCTAGATGACCCAGTACTCTAAAACTTGGACAAATCATTATCAATAAGCACTTTTTAACTGTATATCTTTTTATAGTATGTTTGATCTGTTTGATTGCACTTTATTTTATTTATGCTTAGGACTTTTGAAAAAGGAGCTGTTTTGGTTTTTGGAGGAGTTGAAGTAAGGATTTCCATTCATTTGGAGTATTTTAATCATTCTTTGCATAAAACAGTAATATTTACACATGTTTAATAAACTACCTTAACAACATAATTGCAAATATACAAGAAATATAAAAATACTCAGGCATTAGGTGACCCTAACTAAATTTCTATCTATATAGAGTAATATACTCATTTGTGTTACTATTGTATTTGTCTTCCTCATTTGACAGAGCTCATTTCATAGTAAATCCCTTCTTGACATATTATACATAATTAAATACAGATCATGCATCTGTGCTATCTCCATCTTCTCCATCTCTTGGTTAAAATCTTCTTAGCTACTGTAACAGAAAAAATAATCTACCATTTTACTGTGTGACACTGACAGGGTCAGCTGTTCCTTGTTTCCTGGCAAGAATAACGTTTAGGTTAGTTCTATTGACTGGAGAAATATATTCCTGGAAGAATATTCAGTAAGGATCAAGCATGTCCAAAAGACATGTTCCTGTGTCTCCCAGTCCTTTCACATCTCCAGCTGGTATTAGCAGTACATGAAAACATATGTCGAGCCTAGCCAGAGTGTAGAAATAATGATGAAGACACTTCATTCAAAACTCTTGAATTTTCTTGCTTTCTTAGCATATTAATGAACAGAGTCTGTTTCATATTTATGAGTTAAGCTGTATATGTCTAGCTCAGACATCTTTACTGCTAACACCTGCAAAGTGTTTTGAGCTTTACTTATCCTGTCTTTAAGGTATGGAATTTAACTCCTGGCCTGCGGTGTAAATAAAATGAGATTGGCATATCCATTATCTTCACTTTTTTCACTGTAGCTACTGTATGTAATGCTTCACTCCAGGGAATAATTATTTCATGTTTCATTAATCTCCTTGAATCTGCTATTACCCACCCAAAAGACAAAGAGGTTTTTTTTTCCTGCCTTAAAACAATATGCAAAGGATACTTTTGCCTTTTTCCCCAAAAATCTCCACCATACAACAATAGCAGTGCCTTGTAATTATTAACCTACAATAAATAAAGACTCTTCATTTCATCAGCCTCAAGATATGCCTGAGATTCAGGCATCTCAAGTCCTTCCACTTCTTTAATTGCAACTTTAGATCTTAGACCTTCACAGAAAAACGTTAAAGGAGTCTTCTGTGAATGACTGCAAAATATACAGCTACAAAAGAAGTACAAAGCAATTAAAAGCTAAAACCTACTGTTCAAATTCCATTGGGATAATATGTTATGATGTAATGCCATCCTTTATTCTCTTGATATATTGACTAAAAGTTTTAGAAATTGAAGAGGCTGGACCAGGGCCAATATACACTGTAATGTATTTAACATTTTCTGAATTGCATCAAAATGAGTATTCCAGTCTTGGTTTATATCAGAAATCACACACAGATTAGGACTGCCCTGGCATTCACTTTATTAGCTGTATAACCAAAAATAAGCCAAATCTAGACAGTTAATCAAATTGTTATTCCAGTTTCATCCATTCATGGGATAAATACAAGAGGATGTCAACCACATACAGTGATACAACTGATTTTTACATCCACTTGCTTGTATACATCGAATTGTCTCAGCGAGATGTTCACAATAGACTGCAAATCAAATGGGTGACAACGGAACACTCCTATCTGGTACCTCTGTTCAAACAAAAATAATTTGATAAACCTAAATGTGTCATAACCCTGATGCATGAAACTTGATAGCAGTCAGTAATTAATGTTATTAATCTGTTAAGAAATCCGAATTTTAACATTCACTGAAAAAAAGACTGCCACTCAACCCAAGTGAAGACCTTATTTAAGTTCATAGGTTGATACTAGGCTATCTGCCCTAGGGCATTTATAAGCCTAGCCAGAGTGTGTATGGCTTTCGCCATCCTTTTAGATTGACTGTGCCTCTGTATAGTAGGTCACAGAAGATAGCCCTTTTAAGGTTAGTTTACTGTGCCTCTCTCTAGTAGGGACACAGAAGAGATCCCAGGGGTAAACTTACTATCTCCCATCCACTCGTCAAGATTTCTGTTGAAGAGGGTCATTGAGGGGCTCTGCCTAACATGGATTGGGATTTTGTTCCAGAGTGAGGGGAGTCTCTGGGATATGAATCTGTCCCTCCAGCATGTCCTATTTATTTCTGTGCTGAGGTTTAAGTCCCTGGAGTGTGTAGCTCTAAGGGATTTGGATTTCCTGAGGTGGAGCATGTCCATTAATTCTGGTTTGGACATGGCTTTATACGTCAGGCACAGATTGCCTCTGAGTAGGTGGAAAGCAACTGAGTAGAGCTGGAGTTTCATTAGCCTAACTGCGTAGGGCATCTGTTTGAGTCCCTTGATCCTCTTGTTGAGGTACTTTTGGGGTCTTTCCAGTTGCTGCAGGTGTCGGGTAAGGTACATCCCAAATGGGGCATTGTATTCAATTATGGGCCTGATGAGTTGAGGGGCACAATGACCTCTCTTGATCTAGATGTGAACCCTTTCATGATAAGGTGGGCTATATAGAAGGTATTTCTAACCACTTTGGCAACGTGATTGTCAAAGGAGAGATTGCTATCTACTTGGGTCCCCAAATCCCTAATTACTTCTTCCGTACTTAATGAAATACCACCTATGTGGTAATTTGTGGGCACTTTGTTTTTCCCAAAGGAGATGACTATGCACTTTTTGGCATTTAGCTTTAGGCCATGGCTCTGGCACCAGTTATCCCTCTCTGTGAGACCCTTCTGGAGCATGCTTGTGTCAGTCGGCGAGTCAATTATGGCACCCAGTTTGCAGTCATCTGTGAACTTGGTCAGCCATAGTCCTCCCGTGTTAGCCTGTACCTCAGAGAAATATATACCGAACAAGAGAAGTCCCAGGACTGAGCCTTGTGGGACTCCACTTGTAACTGGTTTAGAGTCTGACCTGGTACCTGCAATTCTGACCATGTGGGTTCTATCCCTGAGCCAGTTTGCAACACATCTTGTGACATAGGGGCTGATATTTAAGCTGGCGAGCTTATTTATTATGCCCGAGTGGGGTATTGTGTCGAAGGCTTTTGCGAGGTCCAGGTAGGCTGTGTGGACTACCTTCCCTTCATCTATGGCCTTGGTGACTGTTTCAAAGAATTTGACCAGGTTCAAGAGGTAAGATCTTCCCTTAACAAAGCCGAGTTGGGTAGGATCCAGTGTTTGGAGGTTCCCAATGTCTTTGTTTATGAGTTCCATGATGATACGCTCCATAGCTTTGCAGACCAGGCTAGTCAGGCTTATAGGGCGATAGTTTCCGGGGTCCGTTGTGGCACCACGTTTGTGGAGTGGGACCACTGTTGCTGTACACCATTCCTTGGGTACATATCCTGTAGTAATGCTGAGACTGAACAGTGACTTTATGTGAGGGTTCAGTTCTTCTTGGAGCTCGTGTAAGATGCAGGCCGGGACACTGTCCGGTCCCATTGATACTGTGTTTTTTGCTTTGGAGAGGGCAGCTCTCACCTGTGCATCTGTGATGTCAGGGAGGCTACACTCTGTTGGGATAGACATTTGCTCTTTTGGGGGGGGGGAGAAGTTTGCACTGAACCTGTCTGCCAGGATGTTGGCAATGTCTGTGGGTTCAGTGTATTTTTTGTCATTTTGCACTAACTCAGTGCATATCTGGGAGTTGCCACCCAGGTTCCTGACATAACTAAAGAAGGCCATGTGATTATCTTTAGCATCTTGTGCAATTTTTCTTTCAAAGCTGGCCTTAGATAATTTTATGAGGGATCGTAGTTTCTTGCTAGTACTGATCAGAGATGCCTTCCCTTTTTGGGATTTTGCTCTATCATGTAGTAGCTTCCTCCTTCTGTTGTATAGCTTATTTATGGCTGGGGTCTACCAGACAGGTCTCCTGCCTTTGGAGGAGTCAGTCTTGGTTTTATTTGGGATAGCATGATCCATGCATTCCTGTAGGTGTCCATAGAATGCGTTTGTAAAAGATTCTGCGGTTTGGACCGTATTTTCCACTGGCCCGGGGGGCTTTGAAGGATTCCACCTCAGTTTTGAGAAGTGTGACGTTTGCTTTTGAGAAGTTCTTCACCATGGTTTCCTTGGCTGGGGTGGGGACGGGATATGGATGTCCAGTGAGATTAATTTATGGTCAGATCTTACCAATGAAGGGTATACCTCTGGTATGGATCATAGAGTCCCCATGTTGGTGATGATCAGGTCCGATATGTTTTCCCCTCTTGTGGGAGTGGTGACCAGTTGTTCCATAGCATTTGAGTTTATAATATCTAGGAACCATTGGGCGAGGGTGTTGGGGCTTGAGTAGTGCTCCCAGTCTATATTTGGGTAGTTGAAGTCACCCAATATGATGGTGTTTGGAGAGACCTTCATATTCTCCAGTGTTCTCAGGAAAGCTGAGTGGAGTTCCTGAGTTTGGGAGGGTGGTCTGTAGCAGACTACAAACTGAAAGGCAGTTTTGCCCACTGTTAGTTGCACATGGATGGTCTCTGATGCTTCGTGCAGTGCCACTAACCTGGAGGTGTGGGTATCTTTGATGAATATGGATACTCCCCTTCCTTTTGTGGTTCGGTCGGAGTTTTGGGGCCGAAAAGCATGGTATGAGGTATAACCTTGTAGTGCTGGGGTGATCTCGGGAGCCTTGAACCAGGTTTCTGTTACTGCACAGATATCGATATTCTCCATACTGAGGAGAGCCTCGAGTGTGTGCATCTTGAGGTTTAGACTTCTGGCGTTGAGCAGCATTACCCTTAGTTTCTTTTTCCTTGTGTTGTCTATGGAGGTTTGCATCAAGTCTCTCTCTGTACCAGACACTGACAAGAATCACATGCACTTCTAACCAGTATAATGCTTTAGGACATTATTATAAGTCTTCAGTCCTTCCACTAACCACACTGATTCTAGTTAACTAACCTAGGAGGAAATCTCACCAACCTTGCTGCCAACATTGAAAGCAACTTGTAAACATGACTGAGTTTGGTATTGGGTTTGTAGAACTATAACAACAATATGGCTTCCTCTTTCCCTTCCACTGAAATTTTTAAAATAAAAGAATGTGGTAGGAGTTATATTCCCATAAGCCAACATTCAATTCTATTCCCTTAGTCTTCCAGTAACCCATATATCTTCCCAACATTCTCATTCATTTTGCTTTGCATTTACATGAGCTTCCTCTCTTTCCCCGATTTCTTTAACAAAGGGTTATACTTTTCACCACTATGTTCTCCTTCTTCACCCATCCCAGTATTCTGTTAACCCATCCTGTCTGGTTAGTACCCTTTGTTTCTTTTCTTCAAAATAAATCTTAACACCATTTGATGAAATGCTCTTTCTGAAAGTAACACGTGGAATCTCCAGTGTCTCTGAATCCTTCTGGATAGGCAGGGCTTAATTGCAACTTCCAATGAGTTTGGTCAGATATAACTATTGTGTGGGTCTTCAGGTTCCCAGTGTGATAATTGTGCTCCATTATAATGTGGACATGATCTATTCCGGACATAGAGCAATGCCTATGACAGTAAATGTAAAGGCAATATCAGTAGTTCTGTCCTTGATATTTGTCCTTTGCAGTTTTGTCATTCTTAGACCAGCATGTTACCCTATACTCTGTCTTTGTTTATTTTACAATGTCCCATGTATAACCCTCAACCTTCCTGGAAGAATAGTAGCAATGCCATAATGCTCCCAAATTCGCCATGTGTAAATCCAGACAGCAGATATAGTAAACATGGTGTGCATTTCTCTTCTTTGTATATACCTTTAACTCTCACATATCCACCTTGTGAATCTGTTGATGTGCTAATAATTAAAAAATGACAGTTTCAAGCCACAGAAAGAGTGACCCCCTATATGCTTAGTTCCTTGAAAGGAAACAAACTCCCTTATCCCACTGATCTTTGAACAACTTAACATGTCCATTTTTATCCAGGTTTATCTATTACAATGTAACCTCCCCCAGAGCATCAGTTTCTAATATATTGAAAAACCTCACTTCATTTCACTGGTGAGTTGAACCACTGACATTCCAATAGAGTAAATTCATTCTATTCCAAAAGGTACTCTTATCCTTAATATCTACCCATGAATCACTTGCTTCATTTGATCCCTGCCACTCTCTGTGCTTACTATGTTGCAAATCTGTCTGGATGCCATTTCCCTGAAGTCCCAGACCTATTATATATATCATACATCAAAATCCTTTCTCTCAGACAAAGGAGATACATTAAGAATCTTTAGCTCTCTGTGAAAGTAACTACCCAATTTGTTTCCTGTGCAGATGAACACAACAGACAGATTAAGCTATAAAATACATCCTTAATAAGTATACACATGTCAGTAAACTCTACTTTCAGCAAGCAGGTAGTATTCCTGCACTTCAGCAGTTTGAAAATGCCCCAGTTTTCAACAGCCAGTCTGTACTCTTCCTCATAGTAGCTATATGGTCAAAGCATAGTTGATCAACATCATCGCCCCCATCCCCAATGCTGTTCTCTCAGAAAGTACTAGAACAGAAACACTTTGCTGTTCTTGTTGCCCCACTTATATAATCTCACTTGCGTAAAGTTTTCTAAAAAATGTTTCAGCAGTGTATATACTTGCCTAGTATTTAACTGTGGCAAACATAATATCACTTTACATTATCCAGTCCTACTATTTTACAGTATATAAGTTTTAAGAAATGCTTGCCTTGAAAAAAATATCATTCATCTAAACAACGCTAATCAAGCCAAATGTGTTTCATAAAAGAATTCCGATATTGGCAATAAATACTTCAATAGTTTAACTGTGCACAATAACTTTACTTTTCACTTTCAGTATATAATGAGAAGTTGTCTATTTACTGCTGATAGTGCACAATAACTTTATTTTTCACTTTCAGTATATAATCAGAAGTTGTCTATTTACTGCTGATAGTAAAAAAGAGCTATCTTTCAGTGTGGTAAATATTACTGAAAAAATTCTGTTTATCGTACGTGGTTCAAGTTTGCTTCAGGAAAGTCTCAAGTTCAACAGTCTGTCATTGTACCAGCTTTTTCAAACTTACTTCACTGTCAGTGATTGATAGCTATCATGTATGTCAATGGATGTATGATCATCCAACGAAAATTCAACAAACTGGATGTCAAATGATCAAATGTGACTTGTTGATTACCAACCAACCAAGAAAAAAAACACTTCCAAACTCTTTTCTTTTTTTTGCAGAGGGACACTCCCCTCTCACACCTCCTGCTAATTATATACACCAACTACAAGATTGCACTACAGTTGGGAAAGGACAAATTCCCCTATCCCCACTGTACCACCATCTCAAACAGGAAAAAAAAAGCTGGTACGTTCAATACGTTCAATCAGCTGATTTTCAATCAGCTTTACTGGCTTTCTTCCCATCCAACAAGTTTTCTTTCAACAATTTGTATGTAATCTATGTCAATTTACATTATGTACCATACTAATAAAATAAATGCTGGCATGAAGGTTATTTCTGTTGCAACCCATGACTTTTAAACCATCCCCAACCTTCATATGGAACACCGAGCAATCCTAAGATTGCTAATGGTGGAAACCTATGACCAAATGAGTTCGCAACTTCTTTTATCACTAACACAGGACTTCGGCATGGAGTAACACACTGCACCAAACAGTTACTTCAACTTGAGTCTAAATCCTAGGTCTGCAATTTATTAAAGTGCTTTCATCCTCACCTCTCAATGAATTTTAGACTAATACAAAGAACTCTCAGTCATATTGTTTAAATGCATTCTTAATTAACCAAATGTTTCACATACACCTATATGAATGAAACCTTTTGCCTAACTCATACATAGCTAAAAATGCCTATTAAAGGCACGTGGCATCCAAAATATTTTGGTTTTACATAAATCAAATAAAAAAAGACAATATTCACCATTAGACTGCAAACAATAAAATCTCTTAAACCTTCTATTTTTCAGTTCAGATTTAACAGACAAATAATTATTTAATCCTGGGAGTTATCTACAGCCAGTTTCAACTTCCAATTCAACGTATTTCTGTCTAATAACTCTGTATCTCTGTACATTTAAAAAAAATAAAACTTTCCCTCAAACAAAGGAGATAAACCAGGAAACTAAGTCTCCCTCAGTGAAAGTAACTACCCAGTTTGTTTCCTGTGCAGATGAACACAACAGTCAAACAAAACTACAAAATGCATTCTTCACTTGTTCCAGAACATAAAATATCAAACTCCTCTAACAGTCACAAACTGGATGGAATGTTTATAAAGTGCATTGTACATTTATTTTCTTCTGACTGCATACTTGTGTTCCTGAATCCCTTGTTTTGGTTTCCTTCCCAGTCTCTCTACATAAAAGGTAATACAAGCGCTGGAAGTGATCTCACAGACAGCATTTGTATTATTACCTTTGAAATGTTCTTTGAGACCATATGTACTGCCTGTCCTTTCATGTCAGTAAAATGGGCTGTTTGCCACATATCTACAACTTCCAGAAAAAAAAGAAAAAGTAAGCCACTCTCTGTTACTGTCCCTGAGTCTAATTCAGTATCCTCCATTTCCAGGAGGGTTTTCAAATTGTCCCCCTTAATATTATAAAATTTCAGACATATTTTAATGTTTCCCTACTAGAGAGTCGTACTCAATATTTTCCATTTATTCCTAAACACTTTTCTAATATCATCACTATCCATACTGAAACAAACCCCTATACTTTAGGGACTTGTCTTTTGCAGTTCCCAGTGGCTTCCCCCAGAAATGTCATTTGTGCAAACTACTCCTTCTGTCAGTAAGATGGTTAGTACTTCCTGTTCCTTTCCATTCTTCATCTTGGAGCATTTCTTCTGCCACATAAGTATCATTCCCAGTTATTACAAGTATTTCTTCAAAATCCAGTCCCTTTTGTTGAACATCATTATGTTGCATTTTAATCTAGAAGCCTTTACTTTGTGAATTTTATAATTTCATGTGGAGACTGGAAGAGCACCTGTCTGAGTTGGGCTCTTTTTGTTTTTATGTTTTTTTTCTGCAGTGTGGAGTGATACCTTGGATTGTTTTGTTTTTTTATTCTCTATATCTATGTGACTGTGTGTGCACATGGGGTCAGGGATGTCACTTCAACAGTGACAGTCATCTATAGCCAAATTTAACAATGACGGATGACTAGCCCTGCCATGGCTGTTCTTCCATACCACACACTTGCATGTACACTCACACATATGACCAATTTAGAGTGTGCAATCCACCTACTGCATGTTTTTAGAATGTGGGAGGGAAAACAGAGCTCCTGGAGGAAACTTACACAAACACAGGGAGGACATACAGACTCCACACAGAAAGTACTGCAGCCAAGAATCGAACCAGAGAACCTTTTGCTGTGAGGTGACAGTGCTGCGTGTTGTGCCACTGTTCCATTCATATGTATATATAATATAATGTCATACAGACAAACTTTTCCGTAAAGGTTTATTTGCATATGCCCCATGGGCCTTCATTACAGGAGTTTTAAGGTATTATGCAGTGAAGATTCTAGCTTGCAGTGTGTGTGTGTGTGTGTGTGTGTGTGTGTGTGTGTGTGTGTGTGTGTGTGTGTGTGTGTGTGTGTGTGTGTGTGTGTGTGTGTGTATATATATATATATATATATATATATATATATATATATATATATATGGGTCTATCTGAGATGGTCGACAAGCCATTTGATCGAATCTCATTTGGTCGACAATTCATTTGGTCGACAGGCATGTTATGTGGGGGGTGAAGCCCCCACCCCCCCCTAACTATATATATCAACTCCAGGTTCGCACAACATTGGGGATGGGGGCAAATCTGCCTGTCGACCAAATGAATTTTGATCAAATGGCGTGTCGACCATCTGAGGTAGACCCATATATATATATATATATATATATATATATATATATATATATATATATATATGTGTGTGTGTGTGTGTGTGTGTGTGTTTGTGTATCCCAGGGCAATAACTTGGTCATTTGTCAGCTTCATAGTTCTCAAACGTCCATCTACAGAATGAGGAGCACTGCCTAGCATAATGTGGAACAAATGGGCAAAATGTGGAACACTTACTAAGGGCTTAACAACTTAAACTAGGAACCTTGTAGGGTGGTTAAAATGTGATATATTTATAGAATAGTTCTTTTAATTAAATAATATAATTCAGTTCTACTTACTATTGATATCAGTTTCTAACACTAAATGCATGAAGGACCCTTTCAATGTGGAACTTCGAGGAACAAGAACTTTTTAAGACCCAAATGAGGAATATTCCTTGAAGCGAGTTATACTTGAGAGGAATGGTCAGCTTGAGCAGTCTCCAAACTAGCACCCTCCTTCAACAGAAAATTGAGGACAAAAGAAAAAAAGCTCTGAATGAATTCCATCTCTTTGTTTATGCCCAGTTAGCAGCTGTTCAACACTGCTGATTGCAGCGCCTGACAGTTTGTGCCCAAGGCAACCATGCCTGTATGACCCTAGTTACAGTACAGAAATATGTATCTAAATACAGTTATTTGTTTTCTAGACTCATATATAACCAAAATATCTGTCTGTATATATATATATATATATATATATATATATATATATATATATATATATATATATATATATATATATATATATATATATAAATTATTTTTCTTGCTGTTTTTTTGGTTGTTTTATATATATATATATACATATAACTATATATATATATATATATATATATATATATATATATATATATATATATGGGTCTACTTGATATGATCGACATTTCACAATGTCAAAACCCATATGGCCGAGACCATATGATCAACATTTGAAATGCTGAACATACAAGTACACCAAAAAAATAAAAATAAATAAAACTAACCTTAAAGATGCTAGCAGGAGGGGCTATGCCCCCCTGCACCCCCTGTGGGGGCTCCACCCCCCATAACTTTAATATGCCAACTCCGAGATCACACTAGAGTGCAGAAATGGAAATCTTTCCATTCCGCACTGTTGAGAGATGCCACTTCCCCATGGTCGACATTTCAAATGTCGATCATATGGTCACAACCATATGGGTTTCGACATTGTGAAATGTCGACCACGTGAAGGGGACCCATATGTATATATATATATATATATATATATATGTGTGTGTGTGTGTGTGTGTGTGTGTGTGTGTGTGTGTGTGTGTGTGTGTGTGTGTGTGTGTGTATGTGTGTGTGTGTGTGCGTGTGTGTGTGTATGTGTATGTGTATGTGCATTTATGAGTTGCACACATAAATACATAGCTATGTACTACTCTTCCGATTGCCCGTAGATGTGCATGTAATGTGAGAATGTTCATTCTCCAGTAGACTAGTACTCTGTCCTGGATGCTTTTCAGTCAGATTTCATCTATTAGCTTCTGGCATAGGCTCCTGTGTACTTGTGACCCTGTAAATTATGAAGTTCACATTCTTGCTTCTGACAGCTGATATATATGATGTGGCATAAAATAATGTAACAGGCACCAGTAGTTCATAAAATAATGAATATTTATTGAATAGAAAAAAAAAGAATGCCACTGCATACTCTCCTTGTATATACAGGTGAATCAACATAAGTTATACACAGGACCTTTTTTCTTAGTGCCACAAAGGGGAAAAAATGTAACAGTTTAATACAGTCCAAATTTGCTTTCATCCAACTTCACTTTGTTTCTGAATTCCTAGTGGAAGATGTCCAGGCTTCTTCAGGTTATTATGGAATGTTTTCTCTTTTTTTCTGGCACTCTTTCCAGAACTGCAATTCTGAACAAAAACTCCTCCTACAGCAAGAGCCAAACTTCTCTGAATAGCAGGGCTAGTAGCCCTCCATCTATATGCCATTTTAATAGAATAACTGTTCATTAAGACCATCTACTGTGTGAAGTTAATATAGATAATGTAGCTGTCTGTCTTAAAGAAAGTTTTGGTTTTAGGACCAATAGATGGGTTATGAACACTATACTGGCAATTTCCATTGTAGCAGGTCATTCCTGACCAATGTTTTATAGTAATCTTAAATGACCGAAAGAGAGTGCCCGCCTGCAAGGTTTGGTATGCCCATCCTATTGCTTATATAGATTCATGAGGGTGGGGTTCATGATCTGCAAGCAATGTAAAGTCCTTGCCAAGAATATTACACTGTTGAGAGAACCGCTTAATTCCCAAGCATTGCCTTTTGATGGTGAAACACCTGGTCCCTCTTTTCCATAGTTTGTGACTTAAAAAACATACAAAGTTATTACCCCTCAAAGTCTTGTGAAAGTACTACCATTAGGCCTTTCTCTGATGCACCAGAATAAACTATGAAGGGGTTACTGAAATCATCTAAACATAATGATCTGATGTTTCACTTTCATTCTTCCTCAACAAATGGGTTATGGATCCAATCCTTGGATCCAACTCAGCCATACACTTCAGACATTGGATCCAACTCTTGAGCTCCTACCTCCACCCATGATGCCCTAGTCTATCCCCAACACCAAGATCTCGTTTGTCATGGCAGACAAGCTGACAAGGTTCAAGAAATGCACTTCTTGTGGGCAAAGAGCTCTAACTCGGATACCAACATGGAGTGCATCTATTGCTTATGACCAGCTCATTTAAACAAAATCTGTTCAATCTGTGGAACCTTTAGTTCAACAGCCATAACTGACAGGAGGAGTACACTTGTTCTTAAGGCTTTGTTTCCTCCATTATCTTCAGGGGCTCATACCCCCAGTAAGTCTTCAAAAGCTCCATCGGAGCACAAAAAGCTTCCACCTCCAAAGTCTCACAAGACTCCCTTAGAGCCACCATCAAAAGTTTTGAAGTTGTCAGATCCGACTTCATCAGACCCAAAAAGATACACTATGGATCCAAAGCCATCATATCTGATTGTAATTTCAGCCAGTCCTACCATTCAAATGATGGATCCTAAATGTTTGGATCCTAAGCCTTGCACATCTTACACTCAGAGGACTTGTTCTGCCAAGTTTCTTATGGATTCTATCTTCCCTTGGCTCCATTCTCCTTTTATGCAGACACAAAAACGTACTTCAGACCTCAGTCAACTACTTCTACCATCAGGTCCTCCATGAGTCTTTCTGAATCGGATGTGAATGAGATGACGCAAAAGTTCCTCAGTGCTCAAATCCAGATCGGGGTTTTGTCAGCTCCATCCCCTATTGGATCTGTGAGTCTTCCTGACACTACTCACACAGTTTTATCTCATTCTCCAATATGTCATTTGGTTTTGGAGATCCAAGATCCAACTGTTCCAAGAGTTCTGGAGTTAGATCCAAAGAGAATTACTTCTTCAACTCAGACAATATCCCTGACCAGTTCTGTTCCTATGCCTTTGAATCAGGACGAGTCCCAGAGCTGAAGCATCAGCATTGGATCTGTGGGGCCAGGGTCTACTCCAATGATGTTGGACCCATCCCTGCCTGTCAGAGCCTCAGCACTGGATAGCTCAGGTCCAGTTCCCTCCTCGAAGCACAGATCAGGTAGGAGTTGTAATTGTCCCATATTGGAACATTCAGCTTCAGTGCTGGTGGCCACGGCTTCACTGGGTCTATCTGCCTTTGAGGTTGTGGAAAGGGTCTTTCCTCATTCTAGAGATCCAGTCACTCATCCTCCTGTGGATCCTACCCCAATTCCCTCTTTGTTTCTGAGCTCTGATTCCATCACACCTATTCCACAAGGACAGCCAGTTCCACCTAATTTCCAGTCAGTTCTTATGGAAGAAGTTCCCCTCTTTTTTGACACCTCCCCAGAACATCCCCCTGAGGAAGTCCACTAAAAGTGAACATGCAAAGGAGTTACATAGATTCTGCTTTGGAATCTCTTGGTAAAGATATTGATTTCAAGGAAGGGGAAGGATTCCCCAGCTCACCACTTGATGACGTCTCCTTTGGAGACATTTTAGAAATCCTTAGACAGAAAGGTGTTTGGTCTTCTGACAATCCTTCTCCAGAGGAGTCAGTATTTCTGGAGGCTTTTGGTGTTGGCACATCTACATCTTGGAGGAACACCTCCCTGGCTAATGAGCTCATTGATATAGTCTCTCACCAGTTATGGAAGGAGCTGGATTCCACTGAACCAATCCTGGACAAGTTCTTAGCCCCACCAAAGAATAAACCCCACTAGAACAAAGAGTCCCTGTTGATGCAATGGTTGTGCTGGCAGCCATCAAAAAGGAGCTATCAGAGCAGAGCTCCTCTATCTACCCACCTAACAGAGAGTCTAGGGTACTAGACAGATTTGAAAAGTATATATTAGCTTCAGTGACCTTCACCCTGAGGTTCTTGAACTATCAGGCACACTTTACAAGGCTACAGAGAGATTTGATTAAAGATCTTTCAAACTCTGTCTCAGAGTACATGTCTGCAGAGGATTTCAAAATATCAAGATCATCTTCTTAGCTGGCAACTCGTTTGTAAGTCTCCAATGCATCCATGAGGTTAATCTCTCATTCAGCAGAAGGTGCCTCAGGATGGCCGGTTCAGGCATTGCCGTAAGGAGACATGCCTGGATGTGGTTATGCGACTTTATGGAGACACTTATGCTTTCAGCTGGGAGCCATTCACTACCAATTCAGAGCCCTGCCCTTTGGGCTCAACAAGGCCCCCAGGGTGTTTACCTAATGTATGGCAGTAGTTGCAGCTCATTTGAGGCTACAAAGATTCTGAGGGTTTCCATATCTAGATGACTGGATCCTCACTTCCCCATCATGCCTCTTCTACAGCAGTCCAGGGACTATTTGCTCCAGATTTGTTTTCACTAGGTATGGCAGTCAATTTTCAATCAAATCTGACACCAGAGTTCTGAGCCTGGAGTTTATTGGTGTACATCTGAGCACAGCAACACAGATTGCTTCTTTGTCTACTCATCATACAAACACACTCAGATCTCAGGGTCGTTAAATTCTATCTCATCCGGCTCCTCCTGCTAAACTAATTCTCCAAGCTTTATGTTCCATGGCAGCAGCAATAGTTCTACTTCCTTTAGCACTCTACTTTATGAGTGGCCTTCAATGGACTATAGCTGTTCCGTGGCCTATTCTTCAACAACCCTTATCATTTCCAGTCAAACTTACAGAAATATGCAAACATCATATCCACTGGTTGGTCTAGTCAGATAACATTTACCTAGGCCGGCCCTTCATTCTTCCTCCTCGGTTGGCCACAGTAGCCATGGACGCCTCCTAATTGGAGTGGGGGAGGTGGTGCTACTTGGGAAGGATGGTCCAAGGACCATTTCACACATCAGCATCTTGGAGATGAGAGCAATCATTTTAGCACTGCAGGCATTTCAAGATGCTCTTCCTCTAGGGACTAAAGAGATTCAAACTGACAATATATCTGTAGTCTGGCACATCAAAAGCAAGGTGGAACCCAGTCTTACCCCTCTGGTGAGAAGCCATGGGAGTGTGGCAATTGGTGATCTCCTCCAACTACTTTCTAGTAGCAATGCACATTCTGGGGAAATACAGTGTACTAACAGACAAATTCAGCAGGTCCATTCTGATACCTCATGAGTGGTCTCTCAATTAGTCAGTGGCAGACAAAATTTTCTGTCATTGGGGCCACCCTTGCTGTGACCTCTTTGCACCCACCCAACAACAACAAGCACAGCAGGTATTTTTCCCCTATCCTTCCTCAGGGGTAGTCACTGAGAGATGCTGTAGTCCATGTTTGGTCATCCAGTCTCCTGTATGCTTATCCCCCACTTCCTCTGATCCCAGAATTTCTAAACAAAGCAATTCAGTTGAAGAGCTCAGTCATTCTCGTTGCTCCTTTATGCCCTCACCAGGTGTGATTCCCCTTCCATTGGTTTCATCTTCAGTATCCTCCCTGGATATTGGAACTAAATGTCACACCCCTCAGGGATGAAACATCCCAATATCCCAGCCCTCAAACTAACCACATGGTTTCTCCAATTCCCCTAATAGCCAGACAGTCCAGGTTTTCTTCCCCATTACATGACATTTTATTATCCTTGCAAAAAGACTCCACCAAAAGGGCTTACAAGAGCAAACGGAAAAGATTTTCTTTTTGGGCTTTAAGAAACAACACTGATCTTTTTACTGCCCCTGTCTCTGCTGTACTAGATTTTCTAGCTGCTCTTTTCAAAGAAGGTGCTAGTTTTTCCACAGTTAAAGTACAGTTGGCAGCCATATCAAATTTCTATGCAGTAGGACAAAAATTGTTGTTTGTCGACTTCTGAGTTATGTAAGGCTTTCTTAAAGGGCACTTTCCTACTTAGACACCCCCCCCCCGAGTAAAGGATCCTTCACCTCCTTGGGATTTAACAGTAGCACTCCACGGTTTGACTCAAAAACTCTTTGAACCTTCAGCAAACATGATTTTAAGTATCTGTATGGAAAACAGCCTTTTTAGTGGCTATTACTTCTGCTAAAAGGATATCTGAACTCCGGGCTCTTTCATCAAAGACTCCGTACATTATTTTTCATAAAGACAGGGTTACTTCTAATCCCTCCTTTTTACCTAAAGTGGCTTTTGAATCTAACATTAACCAAACTATTCAACAAAGGAGAATACATGCTACATCTTCTAGATGTGCACAGACAATTACAATTTTATTTGCACAAAACGAAAGGAATCAGAAAATCAAACCAGCTGTTTGTCTTCTTTTCAACAAGTCAGCTGTATTATCCAGTATCTAAAGTTACATTGGTGAAATGGATAACTAATATTTCCTGGATCTATTCCCAACAAGGATCATAGGCAGTTACTAGGCTTTGAGAATTTAGCGCATGTTCTGACAAGTCAGCACCCAATACCCCTGTCTCTCTCAAGACCATCTAAAACCCACAAAACTACATCCATGGCCACTTTGTCTGCTTTTTGGTCAAGAATTTCTATTGATAGTTGAGCAGCAGCTGCATGGTTCAATGCTCATACCTCTGTTACTCATCACAAACTAGATTTAATCTCCAGAAGCAGAGCTTCCTTTGGTGCAGCAGTTCTCCAGATTATTGTTTCATGAGGGTCACCCAAGATTCATGTAGCTGGGGACTTTGTCCCATTCATTGAAGAAGAATAAAAAGGACAACATCAGATTTAAAAGCTATGTACTCACCATAACTAGGTATCTGTTTTTTTCTCCACCAGTTCCATCCAGTTCCATCATTAAGTAAACTACAGGGGTCTGTACTTCTTTCTGTTGTTTCAGAACA
Organism: Protopterus annectens; assembly: GCF_019279795.1. NCBI lineage: Eukaryota > Metazoa > Chordata > Ceratodontiformes > Protopteridae > Protopterus > Protopterus annectens. The sequence continues at coordinate 1,676,774,007 of NC_056728.1, read as the reverse complement.
TTGATATGATATAGCTGTTCTGGCCTTCTCTTATCAGTTTATCCAACTGTCCAGTCTGTATATTGTATTTTTTCCAGTGTTTCAAACAGACCCTGCCATTTAACCAAAAACTTGTTTTCTGCAGAGGAGGCTAAATCTAACACCTGGTCTCCTGTTTAGAATTTCTTGGCTTTGAATTTCTATCACATATTTGTTCTTGTGTAGTCTGGGAAGTTTCTATGTGTTTCCATGCAATGGGCATTTCCACTTTCAGCCTATCTTGTAAGTTGGTATAGTGCCCCATGACAACTTTTAAGTGGAGCCTTCTCTTCTTCCCAGGTTCTCTGCTAATATCTAGGGATCCAAAATGGTGACTGTTATACTATAAGTGAAAAAGACTGACTACTGCCAAGATTTCTCGTACTTCCTAACTGCAATCAGGAGGTACAGTATTAACTAGATGTTCTTCATTAGATCACATCTGTGGTATTCCTCAATAATGTGATTTATCCTGCTAAGGATACTGTACATTTGGGCATTCTACAAAAGCTTTGACACTTTCCTCATGTGTCACATGCCCTACCCGTGGTCGATGCATGAACTTACATTCCAGTATTAAAGGATCTTTGAGCATGAAAACCCTCAAACTTTTCTTGCCATCAGTCTATGAATGAAGACTTCATTAATTTTGCAGTCTGTTTATCATACAGTTGGTTCCAAGTTCAATCGTTTTGGCAATTAAGTACACCATAAAATACCCTTCCTCATTGTATTCATGTTTTTTATGATAAACCTTACCTTTAGTGGCAGGCATAAAAGGTAAGTGAGACTTCATTCTACAGGGACCCTATAAAAGCAAGCACGTCCAGTATATCTTTAACTTAGACCCTGAAAACACCTATAGGAATTGTTCAATTTGTAAGTCATTTGTTCCTAAAACAATTTATAGTTGCCTTAACTCTTTGAAGCTCTACATCAAAAATAAAACCCTTCAAGCTTGCACCATTATAGCTTCTGAGACATCAGATGTCTCCATTCTTTCTAAGAAGAAAATTTTTAAAAATCTAAAGAATACTCCAAGTCTTTAGAGAACCCTACTGCTTTTAATTTGTCAGAGTTAGACGTCTCAGTTGAGGTCCTTGACCAGCCTTTGGATCATCTGACTGTTATCCTAGTGCCCTCTGTTGAGACCCCTCAGGAGGCTAACATATGATGCAGGGATCAAACATATCCAAGCTGACTGAATGGATGACTGATTCAGCTTCAAATGGAAAGCCAAGGCTGATTCTCTCCATGGGAACAGAGAGAATTCCTCAACTATTAGTCTGGGGAGACATCCCTGGTAACATAATGGAAGTATATTCTGCTTCTTCTCCATCCCATACTATTTCTCTGGAAACTCCTAAAAAGAAGAGACAAAAAAATAAGCACAATTCTCCTCCTGCTACTCCATCTCCATCCCATAGAGACCATAATCGGAAATATTTTAACTTTTCTCAGGATTTATTTAAAGTTTGCATTGCTGTCCAATGTTCCCAATTTGCTTCGCCCCTTCAGCTTTTCCCTCAAGAAAGAGAAAAAGGGAGTCATTTTCTGAAAAACATTCTTCTGACCCAGAGTCTGACGGTCTGGATTATGCATCACAAATACATTCTCCTCTAGGCTTTGAGACAGAGCCAAACAATGCCCTCTCTTCTGATTCACTCACAAAAAGCTTATTTTTTGACAATGCTGTCTATAAGATGATGGAATATTTCAAATGGTAGGGCAAATATATATCAGAATCACAAAAAGGATACTATGTTCTCCTGAGCATGGAGGTATCTAGACCTTTATCTGTCTCATCAGTATTAGAAGTACCTGAGGACAATTTTACATCAGCTTCTCTGGCTCCAGATTCAAACACCCCATGCCAAAGAAGCCAGAAACATTTCATAAAGTGCAAAAACTTATAACATTGAATAAAAAAACTTCAGCAGATCCACCAGTTATCTATTTAAAAATGGACAGGGCCTCAAAACTTTTTCTGTCTGCTAAGGCTCTACATACTGCCAGTGATAGTAGGGCCATGGATGGATATAGTAAAAGAAAAAGTTAATATGTCAGCCACCCTTACTTTTAGAGTCATCAAATATCAAACAACCATTACCAAATTTGTACTTTCTGTTTTGGATAATGTTGCCAAAGTAGTCTCAAATGTACTACACTCAGACTCTAAGACGCCCTTGCAAGACATGATCAGTTCTGCATCTAATGGGTAACCTTATGTGACAAAGAGAGATATTGCCAGCACAGCTATCTGGAATTTTGTAAATAATTATATGTCATTTGTGAATATCACCATGATGTATATAAGATGCTTGTGTTACAAGTGTATTACAACTGTATGTCATGTGTATATCAAACTGCTTGAGGGTATTTGCAAAGTGCTGTTGAAATGTAACCACAGTGTACCCTACTGGAAGAGAACAGGAATGTACATTCACTATTGTAACTGTTTAAATGTATATATTTTAACAGTCAAAACTGGGATACAGGAAGTTAACCTCAGTCTAATAAATTTTAGAAAAAAATAGCTGAAATTAAATTACTTTATGGCTATGCAATAAAAGATATTTTTCAGTTTCAATGCAGCAAGGAGACACACTGTCTAAACCTAGGGTACTTTCTGTATTGTCTTGGAAGTGTTTTATTACTATATGACTTCCAGCATCTGCAAAGATCTGAGGAAAAGCCATTGTCTATGTATTTTTACAGGCAGATTCTAAATACTACCAACTGCCATCGATGGTTGTTTTGGGCCTGCAAACTAGAAGTCATATGGCAAGAAATGATGTTATTCTGCAAGTTAGCCCAGCAATAATATTTGAAATATTAATTTAAAAAGTCTCTTAGAAAGACACAGCATTCTGTATTCTGTCTTGGACCTGGCAACAAGATCCATTCACCACATCTGCCATGCTCTGATGAAGTAAGTTTCTAGGGAACAGTATAATTCTCCTGGATATAGTCAGGAATATATTGAAGCTTAGTTTAGATATTTTTCTTTATTTGTTTGAGACTGCCCTGCAATGTTGTTTTAAATATTTCCTGTGATTTTGAACTCTGATGTCACTGTGAATATATATTGAGTATTTTCTTGTTCTTTTATTTAGTATTAAATATATTTAAACCTTTCAATGTGGTAATCTGTCTAGAGATATTTAAGTTTTCAGAGTACTTGCATGTCTAATAGCCTTGCTCTTGGTCAAACTACCATTTGTATTAATATTAATATTAATATTACATAAAAAGATTGGACACCCTTTGTTAAGGGCCTTAAAGTAGCTGATAAGAGTTGGCTGGTGGCAGTGATAACTACCTTATAATCTGGGCAAAAGGGAGCATAGCTAGTAAACCTGTGCCAGCCTTCCCCAGGTGTCTGTATAAATCAAACCTCAAAGAGTGTGTGTGTGTGTGTGTGTGTGTGTGTGTATGTGTGTGTGTGTGTGTGTGTGTGTGTGTGTGTGTGTGTGTGTGTGTGTGTGTGTGTGTGTGTGTGTGTGTGTCAGCTACTTGGGCAGGGACACAAAGCACTGGTTGGGCAGAGAGGGTGCTGGAGGTCTTGACTTGGCCACTCAGCTAAGATCTCAACTCTATAGCTGTGCCAGTGGGGAGTCTTATTGGAGATCTGGAGAAAGAGGGAGAAACCAGCCCCGGACTGACTGTGGTCTCTGTGTGCTCTTAAGGGAAATTGCACTTGATGCAGAGAGCTGCATTTGGAAATACTGTGTGTGTATCTTGTCATCCTCTCAGTGTACATCCCCCACTGTTGCCAGTGGTGAGGACTAAAGCTCCTTGACTACTAGTCCAGTGATGGGCATCACATCTTATACAGACAAAGCTAGTGCTAAAATGCAGTTATTCCCTGTCTCTGTTGATTTTCTGTTTTAGTTGTCATGCACCTTCTGTTTCTTAAAATAAAATAAAAAATGTCAGTGTGTGTGTTTCTTCAAATTCTTCTTTTCTTCAGACAGAAGAGGATTAATGAGTGCTCTTCCTGTGAGAGACAATCAGTTAAAGGTAGACCATTCTAGAGGAATAAGATGACCTAAGTAAGCATTTTTTTCTAAAACACCATTTTGGCTGTGAAAAAAAGAAAATTTCTCTAAATGACATTGATTCAGCCTGCACAACCACTTTAGGGAAATTTTACCCATTTACCACTTTTTATCTTTCTACCTCTTCCCACATTCTAAAACTGCTTCTCAGTTTGGGAGGGCAAAATACTTAAAACTTAATTAACTTAAACTGAAAAACTTAAAGATAGTTAGAAATACATTCAAAGATGGTTATAAAACATTTTATCACATGGTTCAAAGGTGTTTTGGAATCGTCATAAAACTGATTTCTTGTCAAAACAGAAAACCTATCTCTATGGTATAGAGGAATAAATCCTTGACTTTGATCTAGATAACCCAAGACTGAGTGCCTTACTCTGCCTCTTCAATCCCAGGATGGAAGAGAAATGTTGGTCCTGGTTGACTGATTGTTTCTCTGCAAGTGGAGACTTGCATGCTTGCAATTTCAGAACAGTTGTAGGACTAGATGATGTGAGTTTGTCAATCCCAAGCCCATGGTGGGAAGTCTTAGGTACATGTGTGGGGAGGAGAGCATGGGATATCCGTGAGATGAAATGGCTGATCACAGCCACTAGAGGTGGGATTTGAGACATTCAAGTTAACCCTTAAAGTCTGTATGTTTGATGCTTTATGCAGTCAGCTAAAACCCATGGAGAAAGACAGCCATTCAGTAACATGAGTTGCTAGGCAGCAAGGACAAAGAAAACAGAAAAGTAAACTTATTCTTAGAGTGACAAGGTCTCTTAGAAAAAATGTGGGATCCATATTTTCAAAAGAAAAGAACAGAAAATGGAGTGTTACTCCAGCTCTTCCTTGTCCCTTAGAAGGAAGACCTCTGGAAACATGTTATAGATTTGTCTAACGTGAACAATACGTCAAAGTTATAATTTCAAACCATTGGCATTTCAGATCATTATAATCCTTTTGCTGTTGGATAGACATTATAAATTTGGAGGATGCTTACTGGCACCTTCCAGTACCTCAACTCTACATCAGACTCCCACCCCTGATTTGAAGTGGGGAGCCAGCAGTTTCAATTAAGTTTTATATATATCATATCTATATATATATATATATATATATATATATATATATATATATATATATATATATATATATATATATATATATATATATATATATATACATATATATATATATATATATATGTGTGTGTGTGTGTGTATATATATATATATATATATATATATATATATATATATATAGGGTCTATATTAGATCATCGAAGTGTTAATATTTCGAATGATCTAATATTGAACCGAAAACAGCGAGCACTGAAAATAGTGAAGCTGTAGATAACCAAATTTTTTCCTAGGGAAAGAATTTGGCTGCCCGCTTCTGTGGCTTCGCTGTTTTCAGCACTGTGGTGGAAAGTTACGTGTTGGGTTCAGGTAAGTGTGCGATTGTGTGGACATTAGGGTTAGAGCATGGTATGTGAGTTAGGGTTAGGGCACGGGTGAGGTGAGTGTGTGATAGTGATAGACTTTAGGGTTAGGGTTTGGGTTAAGGATAGAGGATAGTACTCTATGTACAGTTTAGTATAGGGTTAGATGTAAGATTTTAAGTGTATGTTTGTGGATTGCTGTTTTTTTGGTGTGCTTGTGTTGTGTGTGTTTCTCGGAACAGTGAATTTTTTCCCAGGGAAAATATTTGCTGTTCTGAGCTTTCGATGTTTGTAGATTTCATGGTTAGAAGTCCGAGGTTATTGTATTCGATGATGTGCTGTTTTGTTGCACTGATATAGACCCATATATATATATATATATATATATATATATATATATATATATATATATATGGGTTCCCTACGTTAGACCGAAAGCTCGGAAGATCGGCAATGACATCACCGATGCCAGAAGACCGACGGAGCAGATAACCGACAACTCGTAATCCCGACAGCGAAAACACCAACATGGAAAGCATGTAAAGCAACTCGGTAAGTGTGCGATAGTGAGGGATTTAGGGTTTGGGTGCGTGTAAGGTGTGTGTGCGATAGTGAGAGATTTAGGGTTAGGGTGCGTGTAAGGTAAGTGTGCAATAGTGAGGGATTTAGGGTTAGGGTGCGGGTAAGGTGTGTGTGTGCGATAGTCAGGGATTTAGGGTTAGGGTGCATGTAAGGTAAGTGTGTGATAGTGAGGGACTTGAGGGTTAGAGGCAGATTAAGTGAGTTAGGGTTAGGGTGCAGGTAAGGTAAGTGTGCGATAGTGATGGACCTTAGGGTTAGGGTTTGGGTTAAGGTTAGTGCATAGATAGTTGTGTGTAAGCTGTAGCGTAGGTTTTTAGGTTGTTGGTGTGCTTGTGTTGTGTGTGTGTTGTGTGGAACAGTGAATGTTTTGTTTTGTTAACTGTCGGGATTGTGGTTTGTCGGGCATGTGAACTTTCGTGTTTTTGCGGTTTCGTTCTTGTGGTGTCAGTGTTGTGGGTGTCGGTGTTGTGTACTGTCGGTCTATCGTAGGAGACCCATATATATATATATATATATATATATATATATATATATATATATATATATATATATGTGTGTGTGTGTGTGTGTGTGCGTGTGTTTGTGTATATATATATATATATATATATATATATATATATATATACACACACACACACATATATATGTGTGTGTGTGTGTGTGTGTGTGTGTGTGTGTGTGTGTGTGTGTGTGTGTGTGTGTGTGTGTGTGTGTATATATCAGCCTTGTAGCATTGCTTTTGATGTTTTCAAACTGCGCAGGGCTAATTTTAACAGGATCAAGGGTGAAGGAGCTCTACGTTTACACATAGTTGGGTGATTGCGCAATTTAGACTCATTCATTTCGGCTACTAATGGGCAGTATGGGTCTGGTAATTACATTTCTAGACTGTCAGTCTAAAGATCATTAAGAATTAATCAAATTTGTCCCCATTACAGAGGAAATTATCTTTGTGAGATGTGTTGGAACACTTGACAGAAAAATGTATTGACCTGGAAGAACATGTAGAACACAGTATGCCTGTTTCTCTGGAATGCATCCATACCTACTCTGTTGGCCAAGGTTTTTCTATGTGTGTTGGGTCATTTGTTATTCAGAATTATCTCAGAATCTTCTTAGATCAGTCACAGAATTTTTTGGAGTAAATATTTCCATTCATTTCACATTGTACAAAAGAGTTTGAATGGTAGGTAGCTGCTGCCAGTGCAGGCCTTAATGCTTAATGCTTCAGATCCAGGTGGAAAGTCACACTGGAGTTCTGAACAGTTCAGGGGACATGATCCCTAGGTGAAATTGAAATGGACGTCAGTCTTATGGAAATGTCAGTGGGGCAATTTGTACTTAAATTATTCAGCACTGTTCAATGGGTACTCAGCTGCAACACAAGAGTTGTGTGGTTCATAGGTTCACATGTGTTTACTTGGCTAATGACTTCAAGGGTCTTTTTAAGCCTAGCCATGCATCCCAAATCTCTGATGAGTTATGGTACCCTTGATAAGAGTAAGCAGGGGCTTGGGAGATGAAACATTTAAAAGCACAGGCCTGGGAGATGAAACATTTACAGGTTGCCTCTGTCCATTAGAGACATGGGTGCCAAATCAGGGATGAATTTCCTATTCCCCATCCAATTGTCCAAGCTGCACTTGAATTGGGTTAGGAAGGAACTCTGCTTCACATGGATGGGGAGCCTGTCCCAGAGAAGGGGTAGTCTCTGGGATACATACCTGTCTCTCCAGCAGGTCCTATTTATATTGCAGGCAAGGATTAAGTCTTTAGAATTGGTAATTCTAGTGCTGTTTATTTTGTGGATATGCAGGAGGTTCGTCAGAGTGGGGTCTGACAATGCCTTGTATGCCAGGCATAGATCTCTCCTCAACAGCCTGTAGGAGACAGAATACACAGATAGGGCCTTGAGGTGGTCTGCGTAGGACATTTTACTTATGCCCTGTATTCTTTAAGTGAGGAACCACTGTGGATGTTCCACTTGTAGGATATGCCTGGTTAGGTGCATACCAAAGGTGGGCATTGTACTCAGTGACAGGTCTGATGAATGCCGAATACAGTGGAACAATGACTTCCTTGGATCTAGATGCCATACTGTTGTTTATAAGTTGCACAAAATAGAATGATTTCCTCACTACTGTAGAAACATGATAGTTAAAGGCTAGATTTTGGTCTATTTGTGTCCCTAGGTCCCTGACTACTGGGTCAGCTCTAAGGGGTGTGTTGTCAATATGATATTTACCAGTGGTGGATGGCTTCCCAAAGATACAAGTATGCATTACTTGGCATTTAGTTTAAGTCCATGGCTCTGACTCCAGTTGTCTGTGTCAGCCCTACCAGGAGAACATTTGTGTCAGTGTAAGATTCAATGGAAGTTTCTAATTTGCAGTCATCTGCAAATTTAGTCAGCCAGAGACCATTGACATTGACCTTGATTTTAGAGAAATAAATGCCAAAAAGGAGTGGTCCAAGGACTGATCCCTTGGGGACTCCACTTGTGACTGTCCTGTTTGTACAGGTGGACCCTGCCCCCCACCAATTCTAACTTCATAAACAAGCAAGGATCATCTTTTCAACATCCAACACTTATAGCCCTTCATAGCATAATTTATTGCTGAAGTTTTGATTGCTATTACTGAAGTGCTTTTTTTGCATTGATAGTAAAGGTTTTAAAGGACTTGAAATAATTAACTGCTATGAAGTCTTATTTGTCGTACTGGAAGACATTTTCCATTGGTCTGGAATATTTCCTTAGTACATCTTTAGGTAATACTAACGTTCTTAATTTTTTTTCTCAGTCGTTAAGAATTGTCTTTTTCTTCCATTAAGAGCTGTTGTGTTGCCTTGTCAGCATCCCACTATAGAAATTTTCATTTTCCAATCTCCTTGTGATGAAAAATGTCCTTATGGGAATGATGCAACTTAAATATTCTTGGAAACCTATTCATCCTAACCAGTGTCTTGACTTTGTCTTGGATAGACTATGTCCCTCCCTATGTACCTGAAAACCCAGTTTCTTTAAAGTCCTTATCTTAGAATACTTCCTTTCTTATTTTCTGTTTCCAGATGTGTAGTGTTTTTGGAGTTATAGGACCTTGTGTGTGTGTGTGTGTGTGTGTGTGTGTGTGTGTGTGTGTGTGTATGTACATATATGTATAGATAGATATACATATATAAAAGAGTTTTTTTGTTCTGAACTTCAGAAATGCCAGTATAGGGAACTGTCCATGTTGTGAGTTAATGGCTGCAGTAGGTATACAAACAGGCTTTGTCTGATCACTGAGGCTTTACTGTTATTATCCAACCACACCAGCTATAAGGAAATCCTGCATTACCCAAACCCAAAAGCATGCCTTGCAAGTACATCACTCAAGGTTATTACAAAGCAGACATGGAATTTTATTGTAAATTCCCAATGCTATGTACAGCTGTAAAAGCTCTAATTCTTCAGAGGTTTACCTGTCACAGTTAAGCATTTTTGAAAGATCTATTTAAAGAAAATTTTATTAGTATGATATTTTTTCTTCTGATTTTTCATTCCTATGCTCAGTAAACAGCCCTTTTCACCTGGGAGACACAGTTTATCTGTTGCATAGAAGCATTCTGTAATAATATTTGACGAGTGAATGATTTGTTTTAACAATGAACTCATATGCTTGCACAGGGTGTGTTTCCTGTATCCCTTGATGAATACCCATTTTTGTAGTGACTCATCTCTTTATTCACATGGCAGTAGATATGATATAAATGTTATGTAGCATTGTTTCTGTTAAACAAGGTAATATGCTATAGCACTATATTTATCTTTATCCATTTAATATTATCAAGTGAAACATTTCTTTCTCTCATTCTCATTTTTTTACCCACACATTTTAGAAAAGAGAATCAGATAATCCCTCATCCTGGTAATTATTTATACATTGCAGCAGGGGAGAGTAGTAACAAATAGCATTACTGCTGTTTGTGATGGCTGAAACACAATTCCATCTGTATTCTAGATCTGTATTCTGTACTCCTAGTTGCCTTAAAAATTATGGAACAGAATGTGCTCCAATACAGCGAGGTTTGTTTTCCTGGCATATATGTAGGAAGTAGTTCCATTCTGGTATACATATCTTGCTTACCGTGAAATCAGGATATCAGTATATCTTTGACCTCTTGAATTGCTACAGCAAGCTTTACTTTAAAATATTACATATGGCAGTGAGTTTTCAAAGTGCATATGCATAATGTGTCTATGTGAATTAATGGGAGGAAACATGCTGATTTAATAAAAATGGTGCTCTTTGAAAACGATGTGCTAGTTAATAGCACTGTTGTAGTCATCATTTGTCTTTCACAATAATGAGACCATAATGAAATCTGTTAAAAATAATCTAGCAGTTAGTATGCTTGAATGATAGACACTGGGGTTCCTATCCATGTGCATTTTCTTTCTCATTGTCTCTTCTTCTGCATGTCAAGCTGTTCTATATATATGCTGCTTTTTCAAGGCTGCAGTCAAGAAGAACTGCATAATTATAAATTGTTTACCTCCATTCTACATTTCTCACTGTTGGGGGTACAGCATGAGAGTGAATCATATACTTTTCATCTTGTTACTCTGTCGATAGCACTGCTTTCATTATTTACTAGAATCTCACAAAGAATGGTATGATTAACCAATATGTCAGTGTACTGGGTGCGCTTTGTTTCTCCCCAAGAGCTATATCACAGTATTGAATTCTGCAAAGTGTTTTCAATTATTGGTTATATAACTTTAGATTTGCTTCACAAAACTAAGTAGTGAAATCTTGTGTTTCAAAATTCCATTTTTGATTGTCAGTATTTGGTGTCTGTTCCATGCTTCTCATACTAGTGAACAACGCCCAGTTTGGACCATTTTGCTGGGGTCCCTTATCTGACCTTCCCCACCTAACACTTCAACAATCCCTCTATGCTGGCTTCCTGGATGTAAAATGATTTCAGATTAAGTATCAGAATATATACTATTACTGTATAATAAAAATAAAATGATATTTTTATTAGCTTATATTGCGTCACAAGAAATGTAAAAACAGAAGTAAATTGTTGGACGTGTGGATTACCCCAGATTCAACATTTCTCATAATTTTTCTCTTAGGGTCTGCTTAACTCACTCATGCATGCTATAAGGAGCCTGTTTGATGGGCCACTGAGAGCTGTGTATTTACATGGTGCTTCCCAAACTCCTGTAGTACTGATCAGATCTCCTGAATGGCACACTGCTCCTTTGTCTCTCCCAGTATTTATTCTCTTTTTATTTTTTCTCTTTTCTTTTTCAGTCTCCTTCCTTTCCTTTATTTCACTCATTTGAGGCATGCATACCTCCCATTTACTTCCCAAGCCCAACATTTATACATTCTCTAAATAATTCATTCTTTGTGTATCATTTTCTCCATAGAAACATTATACCACATGACCCATCTATGTCAAGCAAAGTTCCTCATTAGCACTCTTCAAGAAAAATCTTGATGAGTGGATGGGAAATTGGAAATATACCCCAAGGATCACTTCTGTGGCTCTGCTCGACAGGGACACAGGAAATTAACTTTATTGGGTGGCATAAGCCAGGAAACCTTGTTAGCTAGGCTTACTTAGGCCCTTGGGCCGATAGCCTAGTACCTACCTATGAACCTATGTTATAAAAATGTACAGGTACTCCTCTTATTGATTTTACTGAGTGAATCCTTGTATTACATCTTCTTATGATTACATTCATTTATGCTACATATTATTTTGACTTATACCTCTATGTATGCCTGCTTCTACATTACCAGTGTTGCACTGATACTGATTAAATCTGTAATTTGGGTATATTTATACCATGCTAAGATTGAGAATGGCCTAGACGGATGAGTACTCTACCCTGGTTAATAAACTTTAAATGAATAAAATCATATGTATATTTTTGTAAGTTAAGTACTCTGTGCACTCCAGCATCTCTTGGAGTTGTTACGGACAGCACCAAGCAGACCATGCTATTAAGAAGCAGGGTCATTTTGAAACATGAAACCCAGTAAAATCTTCTGGCTCATCACAGTCACCAGCTCTCACCTCCCATACCCAATGTCCTTGGATGCCAGGAAGTTGTGGACAAATGAGTCAGCAGGGCTTATGGGTTGTGGGAAGACTGGGGCCAAAAAGAACATGAAGAATTTCCAACCTCCATCATACATTCTCAGCTCATATTACCCCTTCTTTCCATTGTGGACTTTCATTCATCTCCTACACTTGCTCTGAATGGTTGAAGTTCCTTACCCAGGTAACTGTTATACCTTGCTATAATTAGAGTTTTTCCACAACACTACATAAAACTGTTGGACTTCCACAGAGTGTGCAACTGTCCATAGTAATTGTAATGTTCACAGCACCCCAGTTATAACTGTTTCTGAAAGTTTATTTTCATTTATTTAATCATGAGTCAAACTGTGTAAGTGGACCTTGGCCATCTTCCTTGTGATGCGATGATTAGTCGGGTGGAATCTTCCTATTGTAAATCCATACTGGAACTCATTGGAAATCCATTTCAGTCCAGAAAGCATGTATGCCTTAACCTGTAAACTGGCTGTACAGTTTTACACATCCCTGGCTCAAACTAACTAGCCTTCTATTTCCTGGCTACTGTTTGCATTAGCTTTGTAAAATGGCCATACAACCACTTGCCTTCAGTGAGTCTGAATCATCCCCTTTGTAAGGAACCACTTGTAAAGTTCTGTCAGAAGCTCTATACAAATACCAACAGCACTTTTTAGGTGCCTTGGTTGGATCTCATCTGGTCCCCTCTGTCTTAACTAGCCTACTCCAACCCACTCCGCCTTCTCCTTTTCTTATGTTATTGTCTTGTCTACTGTGATATTGCAGCAGTCCTGATCCTCACCTTTCTTACCATTTTTATGATTTTCCAGGTGCCTTTGTGTGTCTCTATAAACCTGTATTCCACCACATATTTCAGAAGTACATTATGTGACTTTACCACTTTCTCTATGAAATAATATTTATATGTCTGTTTGTTTGTTAGTTTGTTTAACTGGGATAGAACACCAGCCTCAGTAGATCATAATCAGCTTCAGTCCAAGGGCAACAGCAGACAAACAGTGTAAATATAAGAAAACAAATAATAAGCACTGTACACAATAGCATATAATACAAGCAAGCAAATGGTTTGTAAATGCTTCATAGACTCTTAGTTAATGACCACACATATTACCCCCTTTAGTTGCCACCTGTCTCTTATATCCTACTCAGTTTGTAATATAATTCATCTGTATATTTTCCTTTTAACTCTTGTCTTCAAGAAAGAATGCTTCCAGTACCGCCATATACTTCACGTGTGCTCACCACATGATATAGTGGTAACCCTATGTTGCACATTGTTAACCAGTTTAATGCCTCTATTCTGATGCATCTTCCAGAAGTTAACACACTTTTTCACACAGGTGTTGCCAATGCTCCGTATAAGGGAAGGTTAGTGCTGGCATCTTGGGAATTCATGCCTAGAGGGTGCATTCCATCATTCATCTAGCCACTGCTATTGTCATATGCTGTACAACACCTTCAAGCCTAGCCTGATTACTACATCCAGATCATTATCTTTCTTTATCCACCATAAGTCATCCTTTGCTCCCCTGCAATACACTGTGTCGAATGGAGACTGATTTCCAGTGCTGTCATTTTTGTGGCTTGAGGATTGGCTGATATTCCTCTATGGTTCCATTATAATCTCTAACACAAATCTGCTGAACAAGACAGAGTTTAGCACTGGACCTTGTGGTGCCCTACTAGTCAATAGATTTTCTCTTAGCAGTTTTCCCTAGCTACTATCTTTTGCCACTTATTAACTGATCACTTTGTGTTCTCTGCTTTAATAGCTTGGCCCAACACTTACAACCTTTCAATCACTGTCAAATGAAGATGCATAATTCACTTTTTAAGTATAAATCCACTACATCTAACGAGCTTCTGCTATATGCTTCAGCTATGACCCATTCCTGGAACGAGATTTCAACAGACTCACAAAACATCTCTTGCTTCAATATGTGCTGTTCTACATCTGCTACACAAGTTGTATTCAAGAATTTAATCAGCCTTCTTGCAGAATTCTTTACATAATCTTTCATGAGATGGAGTTGATGCAGACTTGTTTAGAATTACCTGTCTTATTCTGTATTGTGCTTTGCAAGGGGGACAATAAATTTATCCTCTCTTTTTCTACTACTTATTTCCACAAGAACACTGTAATTTGCCAGTGCCTCAAACAGTACACCTTTCAGTTCTCCCTGCATGTAAAATACAGTTTGTCATGTCTATTTTATGGTAAAAACTGATTCTGTAATCAATAAGTACAAAATTCACAGGTACCCAGGACTGGTCTGTGCTACAAGCCACATGCCATAGCATTGCAAGATTCATAGACAAACCTGTACACTGTGAGATTAAGTCATACATAGCTGCATATCTGGAAGAGTCCAGATATATAGTTCTTATGCAAATGGGAGTTGCACAATATAATCCACTATTCACAAATGTGTCAATCACAGACTTTACTGTGGAGCTGGGGCTCGAACTTACAGGTGTCTGTAGACAAACAGACAAAAATGTGCAGCTTGGTACCTAATAGCCAAGTAATAGTGATATGTTGCTCAGCATAACATAAATGATCAAGTACATCACCATAAATTGTGCATACCGCTCATGTAACAATTTAGTTTTTATAAAAGGGATGCTACAGCATCTCTAGAGAGCAGCAAAATGCAAAGAAACATACTATTGCAATCACACCCAGCCACCTTCCACCAAATGACAGGTCTATATTACTTACTCGAATTGTCAGAATGTCGAGTACCCTTCCATCAACACCTAAGTGTCGAACATCTTCTTCATCGAACGGCGACATCATTGATTTCTTTCCAAGGGAAAGAAATCGGTAGCCCAAATACACACGGCACATTTTAACAAACACTATGAAGTGGGGGGCTTCACCCCCCAAAAAAACCCAATGTGGGGAGCTGTGTCCCCCAGACCCCCCTAACTAAATATACTAACTCTGAGATCGCAGTGCAGTGGGGAAAAGGGCAGAGTTCAAACAAAGGCCAACCGATTTCTTTCCCTTGGAAAGAAATTGATGATGTGGCTGTTCTCTGAAGAGGGCGTTCAACACTTAGGTGTCGATGGAGGGGTACTCGACATTCTGACAGTTTGAGTAAGTAATATAGACCCAAAGTGACATGGTGGTGATGCTGCCTATTGGACAATAGGTCAACTGGAATCCCCCTCCCATTAGCATATAAGCTCTTACCCATGCAGAGCTGGATCACAGTCAAATGGGGCCCTAGGCAGAATAATGGAGCAGGGCCACCCACCCCCAGCTATTCCAGTGTCCCATTACTTGCCACCGTCTCTCTCTCTCTCTCTCTCTCTCTCTCTCTCTCTCTCCCCAGTTACCATAAAACACTGTTCAAACCTGTCAGTGTGCATATCATTTTTTTCATTACTTTGAAAATGATTGCATATATTTGGATTTAATTTAAAACTTTTATTTCAAATTTCATAGCTCCAATACTGATAGCCATTTGCTAAACAAAACAATACATGCTTGCAATGTAAATCGACTTAGCATGAGCAACAGTAAACTTCATTACCCTTAAAACTCACATTCATTGAAACCCACATTCATAGAAAATGCATCTGGCCAGTGGCAGATTGAGTGTACCTTCAGGCTGTTTTCAAACATGGGTACCCTACGCACAATTTTAGAACCATGCATATATGCAAGTGCTCTTTGATTCACTTTTCTTATTGTATTAAATTATATTATCTACTTCATACAACATCACTTGTTAGAGTGAATTTTAAAGTTGTATTTTTGAACATTTTTCCAGTAAGCAATGAAACAAAACATATGAAGCAATAATAACAGTTTAACTGTAAAACACCACTCAAACTGCTGTCATAATCCACCAATAACAATTAATATGTATAATCTGTGCAGAAGTAAACGCCATCTGAATAATTCTACATTAAAGAGATTTCTAACTAATAAAGAGGTTGCTGCTGGCAAACAGCTTTGCATTTCAGTGCTTCATCTGCTGCATGTGAAGAATAAATTGTCTATGTTACATAAATAATAATTGTAATAATAATAACTGGTGTGCTGGTAATATGCTGTAGGGAAGGACTGGCAAACTGACAATAGTTAAGTTTCTAGGATAGTTACTATTTGTTTGTATAGTTTTCTTTCCTCTGGCTTTTCTGGTGTGTGTGTGTGTGTGTGTGTGTGTGTGTGTGTGTGTGTGTGTGTGTGTGTGTGTGTGTGTGTGTGTGTGTGTGTGTGTCTGTTCCACTTAATGGCAGACAAATCAGCTAAAGGCACCTCGGGTTTTAAGAGGTGCCTTAATTGTGATAGGAAGTTGCCCAGTTCAGATGGTCATAATTTGTGCGTATAGTGTCTCAGACCTGTACATTGACAAGAGGACTGTGCCTCAAAGTGCCAGACATGTCTCCTTTAAACTCTCGAGCGAAGCAGTTTTTTCTTGTAAGTTTCATCCTGTCATGGTTTTAGCCATAGGGGAGTTGGTGATTGAAAAAACAAATTGATTTTGAAAGATTTGTTAAAATCAGAGTTTGAAGCATCTTTGCCATGGTCCAGAGCAGAGGTTTCTTCACCATCTTCTTCCTCCAGTCAGAGGGAGAAATCTAAAAAGTGACCTCACTTGGTTCTGTCTGTATCCTCGGAATCTACTTTAAAAATGGCTAAGTCATCTCCGGTTCTGACAGTTCCTTTAGAACCAAAAACTCAGTCTTCACAACCTTTGGCACCATTGGTGCCGGCTTCTGCACTGAGTTCCTTGGAGCTGTCCTCTTTAGCGGTCTCCATCTCGACACCCAAACCTAAGGAAGCAAAGGGAATACCGCCTACCACCATACCACATATCTGGAATTCCCCTTTGGTATATCCCTTTGCAGATTGCCCTCCAAGCCCTTTCTTGGAGAGTCATTTTCCCAGGCCCCCCCCATTTCCTCAGGCTGATCCACCAGGAGCCTTTTGGAGTCAGATATTATGAGGTTGGTGGACCAGCTTCTTGCAGCAAGGGGGATTGCCATCTGCTACAGTTCCTAGCATTATGACTGCTGGAACTGTGTCCATGTCCACCCCAACTTTTTTTCCTCCTCCAACTCCCATTGAGACTTTGGAGCTTATGGTGTTGACAGTTCTGGTATTGACTGCTTTGGTGCCAGTTAGAGCTCCTTCTCCAGCACCAGTAGCTACCCTGAGTTCTTTTGGTGTGTCGGACCCAGAGAACTTCCAGGGCCGTAGCTTTGTTGTAGGTTCAGGGGATGGCTATGTCTTCAGCTGTTTCAGAGCCATCCATGCCCCTCAGTGCCTCTGCTTTCATAAGTTTGGCTCCGGTTTTGGCCTCAGAGGGGGCTTCCTCGGTGTGGGGTGGGACCACAGTTCTAAAGGAGTCGTTTTCAGTTCAGGGCTCCCATCCCTCTATGGGGGTCCTGCCTTCCAGGCCATGGAGAGGACATTGTCAATTGTAGGCAGTCAGTTGCCTACCCCATTGACATCTGGTCTTTCCCCTCGACCAGAGCTCCCACCAACCTCTTCCCTGGGACACAGGGCACAGAATATTCAAGATCCAACCACTGTGGTTATGTCCTCTTTGGATACCTCTCTGGAGCATCCCACCAAAGAGGTTTCTGCCAAGAGACAGTGCAAGAGGAAGCACTTGGAAAGCTGAGGCTATGGTTTAAAAAGTCCAAAGGGTCTTTTCAGGTCTCACGTGGCAATGACTTCTCCCAGGGCAGAGAAGCAGATAATAACAGAAAATGCCTAGGAAGAAGCAGAGGTGGCCACAAAATTAGGGCTCCAGAGATTCTTTCTTTGGGAATTCCTACTAGTGCTATTGAAAGGAAGCCTGTTTGCCATCCTCTGGAGGCAGTCTGGGGTGATTATCCCTTCACCAACATGCCTGGCAAAAGATAATGAATGACCTTTGGGTACAGCAGATTATAATTAGAGGTTACAATGTCCCCTTTCTAGTCCCTCCAAAGGCTACAGCCAAAATAGAAGTGCCATCCAGTCAAAGGGAGGCACCAGTCCTAGAAATTCAAAGACTGCTCAACAAAGAGTCATACAAACAAACGTCCTAAATACTGACAATGTGAATGCTTTGTCTGTGCCTCATGAAAACATTACCTTAGATTCCTGGTTACATAAAAATATGGAATTTAACAAATTTCATCTTTCTGGTACATGCACCTTTCAACAAGCTATTTCTTCCTTGTTTTGTTGCACTGCTGTAAATTACAAATAGAGAATGCTTATTTAACTGAGTGTATAAATTTTTATTTTATTTATTTAACATTTGTTAAGTGGGAAAGTCTGATTTGGAACAAAGCCAATTTTCAGCAGAGGCCTGGGGAGAAATGCTCAAGATGCATGTTTTTGTAACATGGGAAGAAACCCACACGAATGCAGGGAGGACATGCAGACTCCTCACATAAAGCACCCCAGCTGAGAATCAAACCAGTAAACCTCCTGCTGTGAAGCGACAATGCTACTGCTGCACCACTGTGCCATCTCTAAATAACGAGAGAATTCCGAAAGGTCTGCGGAATTGGAAATATCCAAATGGCTTAGTTTCTGGTTTCCCCCTGCACCTTGAGTTGTTGGCGTTATTTAACAAGCAGGTGGTTGAGACTGTTGAGAAAACATAATCAATATGCCATCGATACACTCATTGCCGAGGCTACAACCTTAAATCAACCAGACAAAAATGAGTTGTTGTTCTATATGTATCAAGGGCAATATGACTGCTTATTTGACAAGATTGACTAAACTATGGGGATATATTAAAAAAAAAAAAAAAAAAAGAGAAAAGGAAGAAAACTTGATAGAGATCACCATGAGTACCAGGAAGGGAAAGCCTACCCCAAGCCAATAGGCACACAGAGGAGTAGAGTCATAATTTCAATGAGATGACAAACTTGGAAGATGGAAGTATGGACCAAAATGCTCGTGAGGAAGTCCCTTTAAAGCAGGTTCCTTTGACAAGGTTCAAAAGGTTACAAAACCAAAGGAACTACTTCAGTCAAAACAATTACTGGAATCAACAACAGCAACACTATTTCCAGAACCAGCCGAATCATCACAATCAATGGTCATCTGCAGGGTCCAGCAACAACAGGAGACAGTAGAACATAGGAATGTTTGTTTGAATTTTTATGTCCCCCTGATGTCTGAACAAGTACCTGAAGTTACCAGCAATGACACAGGTGAGTTTAAAGTTTATAATTTTATGACCAATTGTTATAACATGGCTCTTGTTGAATTGCTTAGTAAAGGAAATCTTTTGTACCTAGTATTAGTCCAAACGTTCTGAATTAACTTTTGGATTTAAAGTTATATCTTGGAAAGGTGAATTTTAAATTACTGTTTAGAAACACTATTGCTGTGTTTGAGATTAATGTTTTAAAAAGAAGTAGTGTTTTTAATCCACCTTTGGCTTTACCTTTATTAATTTTTGAGAAACTGTGTGGGTTTAATTTTAGGGATTTTTTTCAACACAATTAAAGAGGGCAGATTTTCAACAACTTTAATAATTTGAATGAAGCTGAAACAAAGATTTTAATGCAATTAATGTACAACAAGAGTATTAGGATTATGAAACCCGACAAGGGAGTGAGAATTGTAATCATGTCCAAGGCCGACTATGTCAGTAAAATGCATCCCCATTTGTTTGATGATGAATTTTACGAGGAGACCTCCCTTAATTACATCAATGTGTCGTATAATAAAATTAGTCTTTTTCTTCGGGATATGCTACAACAGGGCCAAATTACATATAACGTTTTTGAATTTTTGGAAGTTAAATATCCTATAGTTCCTTTGATATTTGGCATCCCAAAGATTCATAAAAGTTTGGCTGATCCTCCCATGAGACCTATTGTTTGTGCTAGAACTCTATTATTTATTTATTTATTTATTTATTTTATTTTACATTTGTTGACCAGGATAGTCCGACTGGATACATGTTCATTTTCAGTGGAGGCCTGGGGGAGAAAAGCTCCAAACTTACAAACAGATAAAGACAAGCAAGTTACGGTATATGCACAAACATATTGTATTAACATACAAGTTGCAGTCTCACATTTCAAGCCTATGAAGAATACAGTTTATATTCAGAAATATATACAAATATGTTACAGTTTCTCTTATCAAACCTATCGGTGCAGCTATATACAGAGTATCTGCAAAGATGTTACAGTTTCTCTTTTCAAACCTTTTATTGTAAGAGGTAAGTCACTGTGAATAACAAATTGCAGGGCTATGGAAGTAGATGAGGCTTTAGTCAGGGTTAGAGCAAGGATACACATCCCTTGTCTAAATTTATAGATGTGAAAGTTAGAGGTTTGTTAAATGGTTACAAGCACTTGTCTAACGACTCATGGGACTTTATGTCAAAATTGAGAGGTATATGATATAGCCCTAATTTAGCCTTCCTTACTGTGGATGTTGTGAATTTATTCAATGTAATGCTACATGACCAAGGTATAGATATGTTTCATGATTTTGTAATGGAAACAGGTGAGTTAGATTCTAATGAGTTAAATGTTTTATGCATCCTCATGGAGTTAATTTTGAAGTATAATTTCATAAATATGGATCACCAATTTTTCCATCAAAAGAAGGGAGTGGCTTTGGGAGCCTGCTGTGCCCCTTTGTTTGCTAATATAACTTTGTTACAGTGGGAAAACAGCATATTCAAAATTTCTCACCCCCCCCCCCCCGGCAGCTATACGCATGTTTTTTGGATGACATATTCTAAGCTTGGGAAGTTGAAAAAACTAAAGCTCAGAGGTTTGTTGAATTCTTGAATGGCACTATGTCTTTTTTTGACTTTTACACATAATTTTAATTTTGATAGTATTAGCTTTTTGGATGTTTTTCTCAAGAAATATTTCGAGAAGGGGGTATTGTTAGTGCAATCTATAGAAAGCGTACATTTTCTACATTTTGCTAGCTGTCATCCACAACATCAAAAAAAGGAACTGTTAAAGGACAATTCGTCAAGTTGGCCCGTATGATTTCAGATGACCATATTTTTGAATTGGAAGGCAATAATTTAGTAGAAATGTTCAATGCTAGAGGGTACCTCAAGGATTTTGTTGTAGAGAGCTATTCAGACATTCTTAGGAAAAGAAATAAGGGTGAATTGATGTCCATCCTTAAAACAGACCAAACTTGTTGGGGTTTGGTGAAAGATTAGAAGTCAAAGAAGATCTCAGTTGTGCATTTATTACTAATTATACCCAGGAAAATGAATTTATTTATAGAGTGTTGAGTAACAATTGGAAAATCTTTAATTGTTTTGAGGGTTTAATTGATTTGTCTGAGGAAAAGCCCATAATTGTATATAGAAGAGGCAGGACTCTGAAGGAATTATTAGAGAATGAAAATCAAGCCAGATTTAAGTCCAACAGAAAGAGGGGCACTTATAAGTGTGGGTTCTGTGCCCAATGTAAGTACATCTTGGAAGCCATTGTAGTTAGGTCTATTTAGCCATTTGTAAAAATTGTGACAGTTTCTATGTGAGTAAAACCCAACATAGACTATATATATATATATATATATAT
Source organism: Protopterus annectens (assembly GCF_019279795.1). Taxonomy (NCBI): domain Eukaryota; kingdom Metazoa; phylum Chordata; order Ceratodontiformes; family Protopteridae; genus Protopterus; species Protopterus annectens. Next base: position 1,676,752,257 of record NC_056728.1, on the reverse strand, counting down.
ATATATATATATATATATATATATATATATATGAAGAGGATGAAGAATGGAAAGGCTGTTGGCCCAGATGACATCCCAGTGGAAGCATGGAGGTGCTTAGGAGAAATGGCAGTGGAATTTTTAACTAGATTGTTTAATGAAATTTTGGAAAGTCAGAGGATGCCTGAAGAGTGGAGAAAAAGTGTTTTAGTACCTATTTTTAAGAATAAGGGTGATGTGCAGAGCTGCAGGAACTACAGAGGGATAAAATTGATCAGTCACAGCTTGAAGTTATGGGAAAGAGTAGTAGAAGCTAGGTTAAAAAGGGAGATGATGATTAGTGATCAGCAGTATGGTTTCATGCCAGGCAAGAGCACTACAGATGCAATGTTTGCTCTGAGAGTGTTATTGGAGAAATACAGAGAAGGTCAGAAGGAGTTGCAATGTGTCTTTGTAGACTTCGAGAAAGCATATGACAGGGTGCCTAGAGAATAGTTGTGGTATTGTATGAGGAAGTCGGGAGTGGCAGAGAAGTATGTAAGAGTGGTACAGGATATGTACGAGGGTAGTGTGACAGTGGTGAGGACTGCAGTGGGAGTGACAGATCCATTTAAGGTGGAGGTGGGATTACATCAAGGATCAGCACTGAGTCCTTTCTTATTTGCAGTGGTGATGGACAGGTTGACAGATGAGATCAGACAGGAGGCCCCGTGGACTGTGATGTTTGCAGATGACATTGTGATCTGTAGTGAGAGTAGGAATCAGGTTGAGGAGACTCTGGAGAGGTAGAGATATGCTCTAGAGAGCTGAGGAATGAAGGTCAGCAGGGCTAAGACAGAATATATGTGTGTAAATGAGAGGGAGGGTAGAGGAATGGTGAGGATGCAGGGAGTAGAGTTGGTAAAGGTGGACGAGTTTAAATACTTGGGATCAACAGTTCAGAGTAATGGTGAATGTGGAAGAGAGGTGAAGAGAGTACAGGCAGGGTGGAATGGGTGGAGAAGAGTGTCAGGAGTGATTTGTGACAGACGGGTACCAGTAAGAGTGAAAGGGAAGGTCTACAAGAGGGTAGTGAGACCAGCTATGTTATATGGGTTGGAGACAGTGGCATTGACAAAAAGGTAGGAGTCAGAGCTGGATGTGGCAGAGTTAAAGATGTTAAGATTTGTACTCGGTGTGACTAGGATGGATAGGATTAGGTATTTAAATTGCTGGTGATTCTGCCCCACTGTCAAGGACTATGTGAAGATTGGCAACATAAGATAAAGAAGTTCTGTCTTTTCATAATGTTCCATCTGTGTTGTCAATCTTCACATATCCTTGACATACCCCCTCCTTCCCCCTATCCTAAGGTTTAAGTAGGTGTAACAGACCCCTCTGCATCAGAGGTCCTTTACTCTGGATTCAGATAAGGTTTCTCTTTTCCTTTCTCCTTTTATGGTGGTGCTTGTCTGTCACTAGCTTATGCAAACTTGATCTGAGGTATTTTGATGAAGAGCATTGTGGGTAGAGCTGAGCTTGAGAGTTTTTTCGTGCACATGAGCTGGAAAAACAGCCAAGTCGGATCTCAGGGTTCATAAACCGAACCCACTATCAATAATACATGAAGATTAACAACACAGATGGAATGTTATGATGAGACATAACTTCATTTTCTTTGCCTCTTCATGCTTGAATTCTTTGCTTGGCTCTTCCTTTCTTTACTGCACTACCAAAGTTAGTGCACTGACAATGGATTGACATACCCTTTCATTGTTGCATCTCACCAAACTTAGAAGAGTTCTACTCTGTAGTTCCTTTCTCTGTTCTAATTTCTTTTCCCATTCCCTTCAGATATTGTAAACTCTATGGTAGTGTGATCACCATCATTTGCTGTTTCCATCTTCTGCTTATTGTTCCTCTCTTGATTGTTGTTTCTTTAATTCATTTGTTAACTGGAGAAGCCCACTAAGCACTACTGCTTGCTTTCAGGGGCAGCCTAGGAACACTATCTGATTCATACTGTCATATGGTTATACTAAGCGTATGACCTAAATGATTATCAAGGTGCTTAGTCATATCACCCAGAATTATGAGGAGTTCGTTAGTTTCCTGTAGCAAGTATACAGTTCCCACATATCTCAGGTGTGAATTTACAGTCAGCCATCCAATCTCCTAGCCTGGCTTTATAAGATAATACTGTAATTGTTGCATTTAATGTATAAAAACATAAAGTATAGTAACAGAGCTTTTAATCTTTTGGGAATAATGTGGATTGCTTAGTCTTCTTTGTGAGGAAGCTCTGTGGTTTCAGGTTGATCAAGTTACTTACAGATGTGCATGCTGAACATGCCATATCTGATGATCGGTCTAATAAGGGATGAAAAAAATATAACTATGTCTTTGCTCATAAAGGAGTTTTACTTGACAGAATGATATAAATGAATGATTTTCTACTCATGACGAAGACATGGGCTCTTTAATAATGTAAGTGCTTGGATCTCTGATGGTTGTGTCCATTTTAAAAGGAGTTTCATATATATACATTGCAAAAAGTGAGAAAGACAGATTTCTCAAAGGTAACTACACTACACTTTGTGGCATTTAGGGTGATTCAGTGATTCACACACCAGGCACTGGTGTAATCTTACCCTTGCTAGAGAATCTGAGTATCAGAAGGAGATTTGACAGCTGCACTCAGTTTGCAGTAATCTGGAAAGTTATTGAAGTCCTCTGACCTCTGCTTTCACACCAGAGGCACATGACAAAAATAAAAGGCAGAGCCATGTAGGATACCACTTGTGACGTTTTAAGTAGACATACCCCACATTTTTACAATGTGAGTTCTATCAGTGAGCTTATTAGCCATACAACAGATTATATTAGGGTTTATGTTGAGTTGGAAGAGCTTATTAATATTTGTCTGGAGGAAGGTTTTATCAAAAGCCTTAACCGAATCAAGGTAAGCAGCGTAGATAATCTGTCCCTCATCTAAGGGATTGGAAAACACTTTCAAAGAAGTCCAATAGGCTGAGGGTATAAGATTTACCTTTTTTGAATCTAAACTGTTCAGTATCAAGGGCTGGAGGCCTCCAGTGTTATTTATTATCTCCACAATTATACGTTTCATAACCTTGCAGGTGATACTAGTAAAGTTAATAGGGCTTTGATTACCAAAGTCAGTTGTAGGATCTCCCTTGTGCAGTGGTGCAATCATAACCAATCTCACACATTAGAGGTATAACCTGTGGAAAGACTTGGGTAGAAGAAGTTAAGGAGGGCATGGGCTAAGTAGTGCTGATCACTTATTAAGTGACACCTAGGGCTATTACTGAATCCACCAAGCTGTCCTTCTTGGTACTGGAAGATGCTGTCAGGATCTGATACATTTGGGGTGGATAGTTTTAAGAGGATGGAAGAAACCTTCTGATGAGTACCAAAGTGAAATTTTTCATTGAGGATATTGGTGATGGCTTTAGGGACATAGTAGACAGAATAATTTGATAAATACTCAGTACAATACTGTGTGTAACATCTGAGTTTTCTGGTATAAGTAAAAGAGGCCTTGTGGTGGTTGTATTTGATAGTATATGGTAATATAACCTTAAGCTCAAATCTGGCTTTTCAGTTCTTAATTGTACATTTAAGGGTTTTGCCTGCCAGATTTTAATATTTTGGAGAAGTAGAGATTAATTACAGAGGGTTGGAAGCTTTTTCCTTTTGTGTAAATTGTGTAGATGAGAATGTCATATTTTAGATCTTACAACTGTACTTAAGATGGACGGGAGCAAGTGCTTCAATAGAATTATCTGAAAAAGAGTAACATTCTGAGATGTATACAGTGCCATCAGGTATGGGGTTGTTTGGGGACTTAAGCCATTTGTGATTATCCAAGAGGTTAGTAAATAGTAAGTAACTAGTTTTAGATTAGACTTTAAATCAATGGCATCCTTAAACATTGTGAAATGGGTTTTAATTGAGAAGGTCATAAATAAATGATGTGATATAATTAAGGAGGAACTAACAAGCATAGTAGTGCAAGCTGGGAGTATGTTTGTAAGGACAAGGTCAAGGAGGTAAGCAGCTCTGATCTGAATAGCTAGAATTTACAAAATAAATAAAAATCTCTGAGTATGTTTATTACTAGCTGAAATCAGTTAGCCAGTTGATGGGGAGATAATTAAAATTTCCCATGAGTAGTATATTTGGTTTATTATGTAACTTTTCAATCTGATTTAGATATTCTGTGTTTATACTAAGATGGATATAAACAAGAATTTTTAATTGGCAATAATATGATGATTGGTTTTATTGACTGTTTCATGGACTTCAATAAACTCTAAGTTAGTAATGTTCTGGATACACTATTAGATGATGGGATTATACGGGCCTATATTGTAAGTGTGAATGCTTAGTTTGTCGAATACGGCATGATCAACACCTATTAAGTGAACCGCGAGTACACCGAACGCGAAATTCAAAATCCCGATTCAGCATAGTTGGCCCTTCTGCGGTATAGCTCCATAAGGTAAGTGTGTGATAGTTACGGACCTTAGGGTTAGGGTGCGGGTTAAGGTACGTGCATAGCTAGTGATGTATGTAAGGGTTAGTGTAGGTTTAGAAGTAGGGTTTAGGTTAGTGTATGCATGTGGTTTATTTATTTTGTTTGGGTGGGTAGTATGTAGCGAGCGGTGCAGTGGGAAGTATGTTTTATTTTCGTCACTGGGTGGAATAGTGTTGGCCAAACAAAATTCAGTGATGTGTATTTCCGCGTTTTGAGGTTTCAGTGAATTGTGCATTCGCTTAATAGGTGTTGATCATGCTGTATTCGACAACCTAAGCATTTGCGCTTATAGTATAGACCCGATTATACATAGATTCAATTATTCCCTAATAATTTCTAGTGGATCTCAGTGAATGATAAGAACTTAACTTCAATAACCTGTGAGTGCTGTCACTGCACCGTTACCGTTTCAGTAGCTATTCAGATATGTACAGTATGTATTTGAAGGTAAGGAAAACCTTAAGTGCTACCTTGATGTTGTTTGATTCAGAATGTTCTATGAAGGGTTGTCCATAAACTGAATTTTGCCTAAAAATAGACCTACAGGGCAACAAGAATTTTAGCTGTATATAAAAACCCAGAGGAATAGCTAGGATGAGCAAAGGGAGCAGCTGCCCTGAGCACACGATTTCAGGGGGGATGAGCTTCAGTACCAGCATTTATTGCATTTGTCAAAGTGCTTTAGCAGTCTGTGTGTGGACTAGAACATTACCAGCATTCAGACATGAATACTGACACTGCATTTTTGGTAAGGGCTTACTCAGCACACCATATTAGTTGTAGCACGCCAGTTGTTGCATTTGTATCAGTAAGTAGCTTGCAACAGTTTAAAGAAGAGAAAATACTTTTTTGGGGGATGTGAATTATGAGAGAACAATAAAACAACAAACCCACCAACAGAGAGCCAAAACTTTAATCAAAACTGGAAGCTCTTTCGCACAGATACATGAAGGAACTTCATTCAACAAAGTAAAAACATTCAGATGACATCACTGTTATATAAAATCAAATCAAGCAATCACCACCATTTTAAAATTAAAACATTTCCACACTTAAAGGGAAGGAACACCTTTCAATACTGTGACATTCAACTTAGTATAAATACAGTAATAAAAAGCATGCTAAAATTAAATACATGATATCTAACGTGTAATATATACACAGGAATTCACCTAAAATCATTTTTCTTGTACAAAACAAAACCTGAAACTTATAATAATGCCTATTAAACAAACTCAGTAACACTTTTCTTTGTCCATCTTATAAACTTCATTATACTGGCAGTTTTAACAAGGTGGATAAATTGGTTTCCCAGAAAAAGATAGGAAGGAGAAGAAACTGGTGAAAGACAAATAGGAATAAGATGAGAAATGAGCATATCCTAAGCCACCTCTGGTCTCTAGAAACTCACAGATTACTATGATTCCAGATGATTGTTGAAGAGGAGGATCTTAGTACACACAAAAGTAGTAATAATGTTTTAAACAGCTACCAGGTTCAGAGAATAAAGAGGCCTGTCAATTGACACAATACCATCTACCAACACCATGCAAGGAGCAACAAATATCAGGGCAGAGGATGAGTCAAGGGCAGAAAAAGAAGATGTTGGATTCGGTTGACTTGACTCAGGAACCTGACACACTTGAAGGTATCAATTTCAAAGTTTTTAATATGAGTCATTTAGACATTTCTGAAAGTTAATGAAGCCTATTTAGTAAAGGTTTTACACATGTACCACAATTCAGAACAGATCTTGAGAAGTTGTTCACTCAATTTAAGTTGTTTACTTGCAATCTGAATTTGAAGTTGAACTCTGTTACTGGCACCAATCAAAAGGAAAAATTTCTTTATGCCATCTTCCTATCTGATGGTTGCAATGTTTGAGAAGCACTAAGAGGATAGGTTAGAGCCATTTATTCCAAGAAATAGCACCATATAGATAATTTGACACAACAAGAGATTTATTTTGAAAGCATTGGCCAGCAGTAAGAGAGTGCGGGCCATAAAACTCAGTAAGAGAGGAGGGGTTGTCATGGACAGTGGAGATTACTCCAGAAAGATGCCAGAGTTATGTAATGATGTTGACACTTATAACAGGGTCTCAAAAATTAGCTAAACATTGCTTATGCCAAAACTAACTACTGTTTACAGGATATGGCTATTTGAGGCAGTATTGCTGAAGTACTGGACTTTGTTATGGTTAACAAGTAGGTGATTCCCTCAATCTGTGGGATCTATGGGATACCAAACATACATAAAGATCATTTTAATCCCCCTTTCAGATCCATTGTAGCCACGGGGGGGGGGGGTCAAAGTAGGATCCGCCTGTGATGTTTATTGACACATGTAAACATGTTGGATGACAAGAACTACATCTTGTGGGACAATTGGCATTTATTGCAGAATTTAAACAGCATATTGTTCAAAGAGGACATTTTGTTCATTACCATTGATGTTAATTTATTTTCTGTTATTCTACATGATGTGAGTTTGGCTGTCTCCCTGATTTTTTAAGTGAGTATCAGATGTTTTCTAACAACAAAATTATAGTTTTACATGAATTTCTTTCTTTAAAAAACTTTTTATTTGATTTTAAAGCAAATCAATAATAATTTACTAAATTATTAACAATCTCATGAAACTATGTACATACTATTTACAAAGTCCATAAAATTCAAACATTTCTAATATAATTAATATTTTCCTTGTAAGGTTTGTAATTTTCCCAAGCTAATAATTTGTGTCACATTTTAGTTCTTATTGTTATAGTAAGTGTTTCGTTATTACATATTGATTTTGAAGTCAGTCCAATGTGGAAGAAGTATTTTACAACCCATTATCATATGTCGCCAATCAGCATTAAGGTCTACATCACATCTTCAACATTTTGTATCTAATTTATATATAGCTGCTATCTTTTGAGGTGTGAGAAAATTTCTATGTAAATATTTTCAGAAAATGTTTTCACTGCTGATTTCAATATTAGTTTTTTTATTATTATCTTAAAATTCTTCTTTATTAATTTTAATTGAGTAAGACCAGAATGATGTGTCAGATAAGTCAAATTCAATTCTTAGGATTTTGTTAATTATTGATAATGAAGAAATATTATTAGATGATTTGTTATTGACATTAGGTAAAAGGCTTAGAATTTTGGGAATCTGAGTATTTTGCATATTGAATGTTACTTTGATTTTATTTTGTATAAATATTTTACATTTGCAAGTTTAACCAACTATTATTTTCTATATAATATTTTGCAATTTAAATAACCTGCAGAATGTGTTTTGCTTCCTGACGAGAATTGATGCCAATGTATAAGCCCATTCTCCTTCAAATCTGTCATTTTTTGGTATTACAAGATATTAGACATCTGCTTGGGTAAGCTATTGGGAATAATATTATTGATTAGGAATAATATTATTGATAAATCTTTACATAAATAATTTTAAATAATATAAGAATTTGATTCATAAATGGAAAGAGGATATGAATTTATTGACATTGTGCTAAATATATATATATATATATATATATATATATATATATTTTTTTTTTTTTTTTTTTTTTATTGAGGGTGAATACATTCATCAGACAAGAGGTGTGGCTATGTTGTCGACATGTGCCCCCTTGTATGCAAATATAGTAATACCAGTCTGGGAGAATACATTTTTATTTATCACTGAGTACTACAGGTTGTTCCATTCTTATTTTAGATTCTTGGATAACATTTGTCTCCTGTGAAAAGGAAGTATTCAGCGATTTTTCACATATGTTGCTTATTTAAATACTACCACAACCTTTTTAAATTTTACTTTTTAGTTCAATTTTTGATAAAAGTAATTATCTGGATGTAATAATATGTAAAGACTATATTAAAAGGTGTTTCACATACCCTATTACAAAACATTTATGGATGATATATTTTTTCTGTGGGATGGTGATGCACAACAATTAATGGATTTTGTAGGCTACCTAAGCAGTATCACATCCTTCCTACAATTTGAAGTTAATAGCTCCAGCAAAAAACTGAACTTCTTGGATGTCACACTTCAAATAGGAATAGATGATAGCTTAGATACATATATGTACAAGAAGGATTGCTGAAGGAACCATCTAATGCACAAAACTAGTATGCATCCAAGAGATATTTATCCACATGTTATGAAGGGACAACTTTTAAAAATCTCCAGGATTTGTACGAATGAGCAGAATTATGATGATGAGTTAGAATGTCAGAGAAAGGACTTCAGACAATAAAGCTATAAAGATAAAGAAATGCAAGAAAACATTTTGGAAAATGGGGCACTTAGATGTACTAGGGGCCAACCTTACTTTAAGAATGGTAGTAAGTAAGATGAAACTGAGAAAGTAGTAAGAAATACAGATTGTGCCGAAGGACTCAGATGTTTACTTGCATATAGTAATGATGCAAAACAGGTGTGCCAAATCATAAGGAACAATTGGAAAATTCTCACTGCAGATGAAAATATTAAGCGCATTGTTGGTGAAGAACCCTGGTTTTGTTTATGGACATTATGCCACGAGAAACACAGAATCACCACCATATGCAATGGTACACTCCCCTGCAAGAGATGTAAAGCTTATACCTACACTGACTCTAGAAAATGTTTCTGACCTCCTACTACTGGAATAAAATATACACTTGGTTTGTCTGCAGATAGTAATACCAAAAATGTTATATAGATTATATGCTGTAATCCGTGCACTGGTTTTATGTTGGAAAGACTACTAGACCTTTTAAGGACAGTCCTGCATAACTTAAGTAATATAAGGCTTCAAAATAAAACTAATGCCTTAAGCCAACATATTTCTGCTCATCCTGGTCACAAATTCTGCTTCATGGCACTGGAAATAATAATGGAGAGCCTGAGAGGTGGTGACCTAGTTAATAGAACTGAAATAATTGAACTTAGGTGGATTGCAGATTTACAGGCTGACAAATTACTGGGACTGAATGTAAAGGATCCTTTAAAACCCCCTATCAAAAGGGCAGAAGCTAAGGAGATAAACTTCAGCTGTATTGGTTCTTTCAGATACAAGGAAATTCCTGAACTATTTAAATTCAAGCAGTTTTCTATACTCCTGAAAGATCTGAAGAAGCCATTATGATGAAAGCGCTTATCTCTGACCTCTAGGATTTCATACATTTTGTCTGTGTTTGCCTTGTATTATATATTTGTTATTAAAGTTTTTACTTGGTTTTATTTGAATTTTCTACCATTTCTGTTGTTGCTACACTTGATTTTGTGCTTATCTGATCTTTTAATTTGGTCAAGCTTCATTTAAATGTCTCTGTTGTGGCCATTTGCTGCATCAAATACATAGTATTGTGAAAGGCCAAATGGTACATTTATCTAGACTGATTAGTGATTACAATATTTTTTTTTTTGGTGAGATGGAAGAGTAAAAACATTTATTGTTAAAAATAGAGGTTATCTTGACAACTTTTTAAACAATGTAAAGATGAAATTTTAAAGGCAAGACATACCAAGTTCAAACCCATTTTAGGTAGGAATGTTAACATGGATACCAAAAGTTTAAGTAAAAGGAATAATGAAAATAAGGACAGGAACTTTGCTATGGATATAATTTTATTAGTGAAGTATATAAAGGTAGAAGTGTAGTTTAAAAAAACATGGAACATTATATTTTCCCAGGATTTAAAAGCAAAACTGGGTAATACTTCTCAGATAGTCTACAGCAAGGGCAGACGTATTTAAAGCTATATGGAGAGTAATCATGGGAGGGATAGATTAATTTATGCAAGGAAAGTGGTTTTTAAATGTGGTGCGTTCAAGTTTTACAGATATGTGAATGATGCCCCATATGTTAATGATGAAGGATGCGACAAAAGTATCGGATGCACAGATAACTATTATTGTGACACCATCTCTATGGTTTATTTAGCTACATGTATATCTTGCCCAGCATTTTTATGAGCATTTATATAATATTAAGATGAGAAATTCAACCAATGCTCTGTATTAGCATTCTACTGGATGTGTAGGCTTTAAGAAGTTTTTTTTTTATCTTAGACAAAGTTTATAGCAATGAAGAAGGTAGGGATATTGATAATTTATTAGAATACAAAGACTTGATGTGGCAACTAAGACTTATTGCTAGTACACCCCTTGGTTTAAAAGATTATATTTCTATTTCAAGTATTTCAAAACCTAGGGCTGCAAAACTGTGAAACTGTTACCAAATCTGTTTAACGGATATTATACGTTTCAGATTTTATTTTGCACAAGAAAGTGATTTTAGGTGAATTCCCTTGTATATATTACACATTAGATATTATGTGCTCAACTTTAGCACATTCTTTTATTAATATATGTATATATATATATATATATATATATATATACACACACACACACACACACACACACACACACACACATATATATATATATATATATATATATTCAATTTTAGCACACTCTTTTATTAATGTGTATATAAGTTGAATGCCATAGTATTGTAAGGTATTCTTTCCCCTTTAACTCATTACATCAGAGTGCAGTTAACTCCTACTGATGCCACTAGGCATCAAATATTGGTTGTTCATACTTGCATTAGTAATTCCAAAATTATGCTATGTACAAGGTTTTAAACGATTTCATCTTAAAGCTTACACAATAGCAAACTCAACTGCATTAATATAGAAGCAAGAAAAAATGCTGGGATGAGACTCCAAAATCCAGAATAAAATGATGAAAATGATGAAAATAAACTCTTCGCAATACTGCCTTTATTCACAAACACAAGCGCTTTCACATAGCTTCTTCAGGTGTATGTTAATCAACAAAAAAAAAACACCTTTATATATAAAAAAACATGTCACATGCTCACATATCAATCATGTTAAAGATACACTACATTCTTTAAAAATACAAAAATAAATATTTTTGTTAATTAAAAGTATATAAAGTATATAAAAAAGTATATGAATATATCAACTCTATAAATAGAGAAGCTATGTGAAAGCGCTTGTGTTTGTGAATAAAGGCAGTATTGCGAAGAGTTTATTTTTATCATTTTCATGGTTTTATTCTGGATTTTGGAGCCTCATCCCAGCATTTTTTCTTGCTTCTATATTATTCATATTTAGTGTTGGGATATTTGGTGTCTTTGGGCTTTTCTTTTACCACTCAACTGCATTAATATTTGATCTCTGCCTAATAAAGCAAAATAGATATTAACTGTTGATTTATAATATTAATTTATATATATATATATATATATATATATATATATATATATAATAGTTTGTTCTGAAGAGTTTGCCATTTGCAGTTCTATCATAATCCCTATGGTTCCAGAGATATGAACATTTATTTGAAATGTGAGGACATAATCTGATTCTGTCAAAGACCGATACTCTGGCTGTTCAAAGTTACAGTGCAAACTTCTTGAGCTTCATTGGAGTAAATGAGTTAAGCATACCTCTCAAAGGCCCATGAAAAATAGTTACAAATTGGTGCACTGATCAACATAAAATTTGCATACATAATTAAGTAACCCCATCCACTCCAATGGAATTGTGTGATACCAACTTTTAAATGCAAACTGAAGAACAGGCAAGCAAAACATGATCATGAAACACAAAATAAGCAGAAGAACAAAAATATTTTATTTATATTAATATTTGAACTGGTGCAAAACTAAAATACAATTTTCATTTATAAAAATAAAATTAACTGCGTCTGGCTGCGCTTCAGCCTTCTTTATTAAATAACACAAAATATAAACCGTAACAAAACTGTTTTATTTATATTATTAACATCTGAACTTGTATAAAACTATGAACTTGTGTAAAGCTAAAATGCAATTCTCTTATATGAAAATAAAATTAACTTGTACTAGTCTACTACTACACATATAACAATCAAATGAATTCATTCTAACAAGTACTACACTGTGTATTAGCTGGTGAATTGCTTTCAAGAACAAAAAAAAGTACAGACAACATATCTCTCAATTTGTTAGCACAACAGTCAGCACTCATCAGTTAGTAATAAAGCCAAATATGTAAAGGGTGGGGTGTGTGGAGGTCAGAAGTGAGGGAGTAATTTAGTGTAATAAACATTGCCTTTATGAAGTTGGTGCAATAACACGCTTTGGAGTACAATACATTTTCTGAAGCATATGAAGTCTGAGCCTGACACTAAAAGCATCTGTCATTACATTGCTTACTGACTTACTGCAGTCCTCAGTTTGCCAACAAATGTACATTTCGCAAGACAAAGTACATTAAGTTAGGACTATTAACAATATACATTTAAGACAACAAGCCCTGTGCTGGGTAAAAGTGCACAATACATTACATAAACTGACATTACACAGTATCGTAACACAGGTGCAATATTATAATATTAGCAACCACAGCATACACATATTATGGGTAAAATATGGAACAATTACTATCAGCTTACTAAAAATTTCAGCTACAAAGCTCACTGGATGGTTAAAATCTTTTACTTTATACTTGCAAAAAAAGTTATTTTATGACTTAATATGTCATTCAATACTATTTTCCATGAATATACTTAAGCTAATATTACATTGCAGTTTCTTATTCATTATGCTATGATATGCTATTAATCGCCACCCAGCCCCCCCATGATAGTCTGTGAGATATGAGATACAAAATTATGCATTGTGTGAAAAGTCAGTAATGGATAAACTGAAATTAAAAGCAGCAGAAGCCAGAAACCACAGATACAGCTCCACAGAATTAATTATTTAGTTATATGACTGCAGATATTATGGCCATACCTCTCAATCTGTTAGAGGACGAAATCTAGAGAAAGTCACAAATAATGGGGGACCAAACAAAGGCACAGAAATATAATGACACTTTTTAAATACTGCTCTTCCAAACTTAGACTGGACAGAATAACAGATTTTGCATAGCATAGCATGAATTTTCTGAAGGATGAAGTCTCAAAATCAAATGTAATGTTTCTTGCCCACCATTATTTCCTGTCTTCAGTCTTCAAAGATCTGCCACTGCCAGTGATTTGCCAGAAAAGTAGTACTTTATGAGAAAAGTATGCATAAGCAGTCAATCACCAAAATGAAGCATTTCCCCCCAGACCCCCACTAATCCCTTCAGTAGTTTCCAAGTATGCACAAGCACCAAAATGAAACATCTCCCCCAAGCTTGGTTCTGATCAGTTTCTCCTTAATTCCCTTATGAACATGATTTATGATAAAATAATGGACCTAGTGTGTGTCCCAAAAACAAATCCAAAAACAAATACCAAACAACACTAACCCCCGGATTCACTATCCTTTTGTGCATGTCTAAGGTAGTCATACACAGAATCGACCTTTTAGAATCCTGACAGCAGCACGCCATGCATATTAATGAAGGCGCACTTAATCCTACATGGAGCATGGACTAGTGCAGGGGGCATGTCTGAGAGCAGAGCTCTCACAATACACACTCCCCTGCAATGAAGGACTGCATAATGATAGTAAACACTGAGCAAGACCGCTCATAGATGTATGTATATCCCCAGCGACATCTCCCCACATGTATAAAAGCAATACTGAAGAACAAAAATAAAACGCTTTTTTTTAATAAAACAGACAAAGTTTAACCATAGGTGCGTGGGTTTGTCCATTGCTTAGCTATGGTTAATAGAGGTTAAATATCAGAAAGAGGATAAAAAGCAAGATATATGCAAATTAAGCAGTACAGCAATAGTGTAGTGGGCAGAGCCTTTGCCTTACAAGCAGTCATTCCCTGTTGGAGTCCCACTGCAGTACATTCCATTTTCCCTTCCAAATCACTTGTTATGATAAATATTTTTATTGCCTAACCTAATAAATAACATATATTTCTTAACTGCAATACTGCATTTAATGTAGATGTGAGGAGTCAGTGTCATAATGTTGCAAAGTCCACAAATAATCATGTGACACATATAGTATCACAGATACAAATGGAAAGGAAACTGTGTAATGAATGATAACTCCATCCATTTCTTCAAATTTCCTACCTCCCTAAGACCTATTACACTATTACTGTCAAAAATTTAGCACTAGTAAGTAACAGTAAGTGGTAGTAAGCACTCTTAAGCACCAGTAAGCAGGTTTAAGGCCGTTTGCGCAGGGGTAAGCAATGCGCACACAGGTGAAGCAAGATTGAAGCTTATCCTCCCGCAAAGCCACACAAACCTGCTTACAAGTGCTCAAAAGTGCCTTGATCACTCAGTATGCATCAGCCGCCATTCTGGGCAGGAAAAAATAACCAGGCTTTGCAGGTTGTGAACCCAGGACCCTGTACTCTTCAGTCACAGTACTTAACCACTAAGCCAACACAACAGTACATAGGATTGAGGTTTTAATAAGCAAACCTCTCCATAGGAAAATAAGCTGAACATGTGAAAAGACTTTCTATACCTTATGTTGTATACCCAGCTACATCACATAAATATGTGAACTGGAGTACTGCAGTAAGCACAGATGTGAGGTGCTATGGTAATAAAGTGTAGAAGTCCCCAGGACCCCATACAGTGTATGCACTCATCAATCATGGATATCAGACACATATATAACCTGTAATGAATAATAAATCACTGCCAAAAAGCAAATATAATGCTAGTTAACTATTAAGCAATGCTAAGTGCTGCACAGCTCAGCTAAGTAAGTGTAAGCAATGTGTAGGGCAGCCAATTCAATCTTCCTATTGGTATACCTATTTAAGTACTGCCAACCTTAGGTAAGCAGGTGTGCCCATAGCTTAGGAAAAAAACGAAAAAGCCAGCAAAAGTAGACAGGTGCCACATCCAAAATAGTGTTTATTCACATAGGAAAAAATTATTCCTATGTGTATGAAATTGTAACAAACAATTTACAAAACTTTCAGACCGGTTTCGGCTCCTAAGAGCCTTCTTCAATGATACAATGTCTTTTTTGTATCATTGAAGAAGGCTCTTAGGAGCCGAAACCGGTCTGAAAGTTTTGTAAATTGTTTGTTACAATTTCATACACATAGGAATAATTTTTCCTATGTGAATAAACACTATTTTGGATGTGGCACCTGTCTACTTTTGCTGGCCTAGTCTTTTTGGCCGTGCATTGGTTCTACGGGCACCTGTTGATGTTTGGGTGCCCATAGCTTAGCCTATTCAAAACTGGCCAATCATGGAAAAGTGTGAGAAACTGGCCATATTTAAACCACACAGATGGGAATACTTCCCATAACCGATTGTAGCTTCCTACTGCAGGCAGAATGGCTGGAGTGGGTGAAGGCACTTGATTTAGAGCGCAGTGCTGGGGCATCCAGGAGTCAAAAATCGTGGTATGGCTCATGGTAAAACACCATGAGCAGAGACTACTGCAGGGCTAGTACCAGGGTTCGCAGTATAAAACGGAGGCCTGGGACAGTCTCACCCGTGACCTCACCAATGCCACAGGTAAGGTATCCCCCAGACTGGTGAGCAGGTCAGGCACCACCATGCTGACCTAAAGCGGTGGAGGGGGGATGTACTAGAACAGTGGATCCGGGAATCTCGGCAGATGCCTAATGCCCCAGTACTGAGTAAGCACTCATTCTACTAAGTAGATAATAATTGCCTAGCTTGTGTATACTATGGATAGGTATGGCTAAATATCACTGTATTTCTCTGACAGCTGCAGATGAGCGGGCTGCAAACCAGCAAGCCCATGATGCTAGGTTGCAAAGGCTGCGTCACGAGGCAGGTTAGTAATTATTCGACATGTACTGTCATAACAAATAAATATAAGAACCTTAGAAAATGCTGTACCAGTATAAATAAAGGTGTAATATTCTGTGAATAAAGGTATAACCCCTGGAGTGCTTCTGTTTACTCTTCTTTCATATGTTGTTGTACTGTTGCATTCTAGAAATCGTACTGTTTTATTAAGCAGTGTTAACCACACTGTGGTCTGCAGATAAAATGTGTATGAAGTTCTGTGTAACAATGTTGGAAATGCCAAGAGGTCAGTCATATTGTACAACTGAGGTAGACTTAAAAAACATTAGAAAGCTTCACAACAATTCCCTGATAGCACAGTGTACTGTGATGTTAACTGTAATGTTTTTTTTTCACACACACAGCAGGGGTATGAATCCCGGGAGTGCTAGTAAGTTGTATGCATAATCTTACCCCACAACTGTACAGATTTTGTTAGAATGTTCAAATAGAAAGCTGTATGCATAATTACACCAAACAACTGTACAGAATTTGCTAGAATGTTCAAATAGAGCGTTGTATGCATATTCATACCCCCCAACTGTTCCAATCTGTCCAGCATGTCCAGATAAATGGCCCACATCACCAGCCTGGTACCATGTTCCCCTGAAAAGTCAGTGTGATGATCCAAGAAATGTAGGCAGCTGTTAATGACATATAACTGATAACTCAGACCTGTACATAGTCAGAGAATGTATATGAAAACAAACCTGTCATTCTAGCATCTCACCCAAAGTGTATGAGAGCAATTCTCAAAATATATTGCATTAATACCTGCATCTTGTCACACTTGTATGTAAGACACAGGTCACGTATATAATAATCTACAAGCATACCATTGTACAATATAAGGCCATTGGGTAGTATAATAATACATTTAAGGGACAGATCACTGCAGTGACTAAGAATGCTGTGAAAACTACAAGACTATATTAGTTGTTACGGTCTCTCACCCCTACCATATGTGCAAAAATAACCCAATTGCACACCTCAATTGGTGTGTGTACACTCCAAACTTTTGTTGGGACATATGTCCTATTGGTTTATAAATATTCACATTTGTTTCTATGCATGTGCCATGTTAAAATACCCCCATATTGGTGACCTGTTGCCATCAATGAAACCTGCATGCTGTTGTAATGGCCACTGTTGTTCCATATATGCATGTGTTCTGCTTGCTCCACAAGTGTTTTAAATCTGGTGTCTTGGGTTAATGGGAATACATATGCATGCTGTTATAACTAATCCTGAATGCTGTTGACTATTACTAACCCATATCTTTCTTAAACCTGCTACAACATAGCTCGTATGGAAAGGCCTGTCCCAGTGGACCCACCTGTACCACTTCAGCTGGCCATGGCACCGGGCACCAGCATGTCTGGGGCCCAGCCTGGGACCTCCTCCTCTGCTGGCCCTGTGCCACCTTCGGTTGGAACCACTGCAGGGGATGGGGCTCACCCTCCTGGGAGCGTGGGCGGAGAGGAACCTGTCACCCATGTCAGGTCCAGTCCATGGTGTGTAGGGAGATCGATAGGGAGTTTCGAGACCAGCTACGCCAGCTTGAGAGCCGAGTTGTGAAATTAAAGGGTGAGCCTGCCCCTCCTACACAGCCCCCAGCACAGCCACCTTTGGGGCTGTGAAGGTGCAGTGGTGACTGCCAATGGGTGGGGACCTCAGTCCCCCTGCGTCCATTTGGGGGATCATGGGCTTGCGACTTCCAAACACTGCCCCATCGAAGGTGCCCCCAGATGTCATATACCACACCTATATGCTGTCTTGTCTGTCATTCTACCTAACCTATCCTCCCAGCATACCTACTTTCCTTCACCAACATCCCACTCTCACCTTAAACAAAGAAAAAGGGCAATCTGTTCCCAAAAAAAAATCATGCCCCATACATAGCTGCCCATTTTGTACACATGTCCACTGGACACGTAATCTGGTCTAATTGGCATAACAACATATTATTGTTGTCCTCACCCCTCTCTCAGGGGTTGGAGTGTTCAAATGTACCTCCAAATTCATTGCATATGCACAGCTGTTGCTATAGAAGAAATGGGCAGCCATGGACCTTCCCTACACCCTTCCTGCACATCCCTAGATATCTTGCCTACTGTTTTTCCCTCTTTGTGCCTCTTTTTCACCATTTTCCTATCACCCCTTTTTTATTTTCTTTTAAAGAAATTAGCATGGGGGTAAGAGGGAGTAAGCACTTTTAAGCAGCAGTAAGCGGGTTTCAGCCTGTTTGCGCAGGAGTAAGCACTGCCTACACAGGTTAAGCAATTTAGAAGCTGAGTGTAAGAAACTGTAACCAGAAGTTAGCAGTGCTTACCATCGTGTAAACCCATGCAAACCTGCTTACAATTGCTTAAAAGTGCCTTAATCACTCTGTATCCAATGACCCTTGTTCTGCACAGCAACAAAATAAACAGCCACTGCAAGGCTTGAACCCAGGACCCTGCATACCACAGCCAATGTGATGTACCACTAAGCCATAGCAGATACACATAACCCTGATGTTTTCACAAACATAGCATACAGCAAAATAAGTCAATAGTACAGGGAATTACTTATACATGTAGATGTATGTGTGTGTGTGTGTACATGTATTCACAACTAAATAGATATATATCTGTCTCTCTCTATTATATTTATCTATCTATATATAAATATCTACATATTTGCATATATCTATATATATATATATATACATATATATATACATATATATATATATATATATATATATATATATATATATATATATATATATATATATATATATATATATATATATATATATATATATATATATATATATATATATATATATATATATATATATATATATACATATGCTTACAGCTAAGCATATATATATTTATATATTTATATATATATATATATATATATATATATGTGTGTGCGTGTGTGTCTATATATATATATATATATATATATATATATATATGCATATATATATATATATATATATGTGTGTGTGTGTGTGTGTGTGTGTGTGTGTATGTATGTATATATATATATATATATATATATATATATATATATATATAAAAAACAGAGCACATAAGAAAGACATATATGACCACAGACACTGTTAATGGGGGTGAGGGTGCTCAAGCAACATACGTCTTACACATAACAATATTCCCACCCCCCCCATACAAACAGGTCTGCCCTGCAATACAATACCAACTTTTGTGAATCCAATAACCAGGACCTGACACGACATGACCACAAGATGTTTACAGTAAGCCATGCCACCTCTATGATGTAACATATCCTACATTACAGTCTGGCTACAATAAGACACAGGTATGCAGATACATATATATATATATATATATATATATATATATATATATATATATATATATATATATATATATATATATATATATATATATATATATATATATACACATACATACATATATAGACATATATGTAACTACACATACACACACAGACATATGTCTAGGAAGATACATTATTAGAGGGTGCAGACCACACTGAACAGCCATGTTCCCTACAGTTGAAACCTCATCAGATGGACAGTGTATGACTCACCCATACATAAGACAATTGTTGCCTGAAACATATACCAACAGAGAAGTCAAAGGATGTAACACCACACACAGGTTTGCATGTGTTTTAAAGCTTTATTTGTGTGCAATTACAGTTTTATATGCCATGTCATATTGCAGTTTATACTTTGAAATACATACAAACAGATTAATGCAACTGTCAAACAGATCATTTAAGACAGTAAACTGAATGCATAACATATGTTGCTGTCCAGGCCAAGGCCTTCAAGTAGTAGAACAGAAAATACTGACTGGGCCACAGGATAGCAATCAATCAACAGTAAGTAATGCAGATGTATAGCCTAGCAGCCTCTAACTACACTCTGTACACAATACCTTGGGTGAAAAGACCTCTGTTTACACAATGGGATGTATCTGTTACATAATGCATAACTGAAATCATCGCAATTGCTCTGACAAACAGAACAGGCTGTATGGCAATAATAAGTAGGCCAGCAATGTTCACAAGGTGAAATGTATGGTTCTACTGATATACCTCACATGTTGTAACACCCTAGGTTAATGATGGTGCTTACCCCCCCACCCCCCCACCAGACTGACTTACAGGAGCATAAAATACTGTTACATACACTGACCTCTGCACTGCAAAGGGACATACATGTGTTATGCAGATGAAGCCTACATATATATATGGACCCTTCCCCACAATATGTACTGGAATGATGGTGGGAATGGCAGAATGACACAATCACTGGCCAACACATAATAACCCCTTATTGCATGTCA
>NC_056728.1:1676711624-1676726624 GCF_019279795.1 Protopterus annectens | reverse complement strand
GTATATATTGGAGAGGCATAAAGTAGGGTGGAGATAAAGTGGGAATTTGCTATTGAAATCTTTGCTGCTTTAGTGAGAAGATGTTTATTTCTGTATAATGCTCCTAGTTTTTTGTGGACTTTTTTTATGGTCATGGATATGTAAATGTCAAATTTTAGTTTATTGTCTATTTCCACTCCTAGCACTTTGGTGTGTTCAGTTGGGTATATAGTGGTGTTGTCTTTTGCTGTGATGTTAAAGTGAGAGTTGTTTTGAGTATGTTTGGTGGGCTGGAAGATGAGTAGTTTAGTTTTGTTTGGGTTGAGTATTAATTGGGCATCGGATAACCAAGTTTCAACAGTGGAAAAGGCTTCCTGTGTGACTTTTTGCAGTTTGGGTAGGGACTGGGCTGAGCAGATGATGGTCGAGTCATCTGCGTATTGTGTGAGTGTGCCATGTGTGGTGGCAGAGGCTAGATTATTTGTGAAAACAGAGAAGAGTAGGGGTCCAAGGATGGATCCTTGGGGAACCCCTATGGAGACAGGTAGTTGGGGAGATATGTCATTCTGCCATACAACGGATTGTTGGTGGTCAGACAGGTAACCCTGAAACCAGTTGGTGACTGATTGTGAGAAGGATAGGTTATTGAGGACAGAGATAAGTTGTTTGTGTGGGATAATGTCAAATGCTTTAGATAGGTCTAGGAAAGTAGCAGAGGAGAGATAGCCATTGTTTTTATGCTGAAGGATAGTGTTAGTAAAGGAGAGTAAGGCAGTGGTGGTGCTATTATTTGGTCAGAAACCATGCTGAGTATTGGAAAGGAGATTGTTAGTAAAGAGGTAGTCTGAGACCTGAGAGTGTATGCATCTCTAGTATTTTGGAGAGTGGAGAGAGAATAGCTATGGGGTGGTAACAGATAACATATAACAGGTAACATAAAACACAGCTGATCTCACTACCCTCTTGTAGACCTTCCCTGTCACTCTTACTGGTGCTTGTCAGTCAGAAATCAGTCCTGACACTCTTCACCACACACTCAACCCTGCCTGTACTCTCTTCTTCACCTCCCTTCCACACTTGCCATTACTCTGAACTGTTGATCCCAAGTATTTAAACCCATCCACCTTTGCCAACTCTACACCCTGCATCCTCACCATTCCTCTATCCTCCCTCTCATCCACACACATATATGCTGTCATAGTCCAGCTAACCTTCCTTCCTCACCTCTCTAGAGCATATCTCCACCTCTCCAGGGTCTCCTCAACCTGTTCTTTACATATCACAATGTTATCTGCAAACATCATAGTCCACGGGGACTACTGTCTGAACTTGGCTGTCAACCTGTCCATCACCACCACAACTAAGAAAGGGTTCAGAGCTGATCCTTGATATAATCCCACTTCCACCGGAAAGGCATCTGTCACTCCCACTGCAGATTTCAATGCTGTCACACTACCCTTGTACATATGCTGTACCACTCTAACATACTTCTCGCCCACTGACTTCCTCACACAGTACCACAACCCCACTCTAGGCACCCTGTCATATGCCTTCTCTAAGTCCACAAAGACACAATGCAACTCATTCTGACCTTCCCTGTACATCTACATCAACACTCTCAGAGCAAACATTGCATCTGTAGTGCTCTTTTTTGGCATGAAACCATACTGCTAATCACTAATATCACCTCCCTTCTTAAACCAGCTTCCACTACTCTGTCCCATAATTTCATGCTGTGAGTGGTCAATATTACTCCTCTGTAGTTACTACAGCTCTGCACATCACCATTATCCTTAACATCCAGTACTAAAACACCTTCAATCCACTCGTCAGGCATCCTCTCATATTCCAAGATTCCATCAAACAACGTGGTTAAAGATGCCACTGCCATGTGTCTTAAACACCTCCAAGCATCCACAGGTATGTCATCTGGACCAACAGCCTTTCCATTCCTCATCCTCTTCATAGCTATCTGTACTTCTGCTTTGTAGAGCATGCATATCTGACATGTCATAAATATTGTTTGCTGCAGAGTAGTAATGAACAGATGTGCATAACTGCTAATATTGTGGACTTGTACCGTTGATGTAGTGTAATGCTGCACCCACCCTGTAGCAATGCCACAGCTGTGACCACTAACATTGCATCTCTCACACTCTTATGCATGTCCCACCGGGATAACAACAAGGCAGCAGCCTGAGGCTGGTGGGTATGGTTTCTACTGATGCTTGCAAATACACAAGGCATGTAATGGCTATGGTATATGCCATGCACACATCTAACACACCTACCCTGAATGCATGTTGTACATGTTCATGTATTGTTGCTATGAAATGCACTGCATCACAGTGGTGACCATGACAGGTTATTGGAAAGGTATGTCAGATGGCTGCAAGATAACTAATGTCCTGTCATTGTGAAGTTTGTCCACAGGGATTAACATAATGGTCTACACACAGCCTACATTAGGGACATGTGTGAAACATCACCCTTGTACAGTGCACCAAGAGATTATATACCAGTATTATGATGGCAACTGTTACAGATATACTGTATGGCATAATGTACTAGTGTGGTCCACATTATTAGCTGGGACTTGGCTGTAGCACATGCAGTGCAGTGTATGGTGCACTGCAAACTGACACACACATGTAGGCCATACCTGTCAAGCATCTGTGAAAAGGCTGAAGGTGGGGAGGGGTTGTCAGCATGATACACCAGTACAATGCAGCAGGGAGCCATAAGGATGGTAAGAATGGCTGTATCTGCACACAGACAGGGTCAGTAACTGTGGCAGATATAACTCTATATCCACAGAAATAGTGACGGCAGTGTGTGAACACCAAGGGGTGTGCATATGAGTAGACCTTGCAGTCATGCACAGTTGGGGAACATATGTAGGCAGACTGACCATACACAAACAAATGCAGATGGGCCATGCTAGTATACCCCTTGCAGGAATAGTGACTGCTGTAGTATACATAACAATGGGTGCAGCAACACATCGTGATAATTGTGTGCATACATGGGCACGCACAGGACTATATGCAATGCGGTCAGCATCTGCACACCTAACACCTTTAGTAGACACTGCATGTGGATGTACAGGATATATGGCACATATCAGGCTCATGTACTGTTAAAATATGTAGTGATGTTGTCCCATGGCAGATCAAGGAATGGTGCATCACATCAATAACAGTGTGTAGACTCCCCATAGCCATGATATGATCTGGCAGTTGCCAGTGTAATACTATTGGATTGTTCATACATGGTCTGCTAATATTGAGAGCTGTAAACCACACATCAAGCATTCACAACTGACATCACATCATCCCAGGTATGTTTTACTGGAAAACATAGGGGTTGTGAGCATTACAGCTGACATAAATGACACAGTACTACACATGCAGCAATGGAATGTACACCTGTGAGTTTTGGTGCACAGTACATGGCAGGGTGCATAACAGGTGCACAGCAATACTGTGTACATTGGTGCAGTGTTCCCCAGGGGAAGGGGTATCACCTACTAACACAGGCCATGCGTCACACACATGTATACTGTTGCTAGCATGGATTGACTATAGCTGCACTGCATGCTGTTCTGTACCATATGTTATGCATGTTGACAGTTGGGTAATGGGAGGACTGTGTGTACTATCATTGTGCAACTTCACGTACATGTATGTGTGTGGGGTGTGTGTGTGTGTGTGTTCATTTCATCTGTAGGTTCAATGTTGTGTAGTGGAGGGAGGTTGCTGCATGTAGGTTGTCTGTGTGCATCTGTGTGTGGTTGTCTGGGTGGCCCTGTAGACACATGTGACTGTGGAGTTTTTCATACAGCAGTACTTCCCGTTGCAGTACATGGACACGGACTGACACAAGACAAAACAAGAATACTTGTCTGATATGTAATCACAGCTCAGCTGATACTCTACTAAGGTCTGTAGCATGCAACATGCATTTGGAGGGGAAGTAGATACCAGGTAAACCCTCAATATTGCATACAGCATGGAGGTGAATGACAACCCATGTAGGAAGCACTGCAGATGCATTGGGGAATTACTAGACAACAGCAGGGAGTGTATACATATATCACAGTTGTCACATGATAGGTTGATTGTGCAGCATGTCAGGCATGTACTGAGCAATACATACACATGACAGTACAGTGTGTGACAGTATGGATGGAACGTATCAGCACCTCACATATGCGGGCCAAGCTCACAAAATCCCAACATACACAGGGTGAACACTGAATGATAGCAGTGAGGCTGTGTACAAAGTACTACACTCAGGGCATGGACTTAATGGAGTAACAGGTCTTGTGTTGAGGTCACTTTTGTAGGCATTTAGAGGAATGAGACGTTAATGACTGGCATTAATAAGTATATGTCACCAGGTGCGATGTATGATGGGCAACATATGGGAATAAACATGGGACTGTCTGTAGCATCACAGACAAGGTGGAGTGTGTGTGTGTGTGTGTGTGTGTGTGTGTGTGTGTGTGTGTGTGTGTGTGTGTGTGTGTGTGTATTGTATGCAATGCAGGACAGGTCTTAAAGTGTGTTTCTATCTTCCCCCCACAGGTGGCAAGGTGGGTCAGGGTCCCTCCTGCAGGCTACCTGATGTTGGTGTGCACACAGACACTGACAATGATGAGACTATGTTTGAGGCACAGGTGGTTTTGTCAGGGGTTGACAGAGTGCCAGCAGTTGACATCCCCCTCTTAGCCACCCCACCCCCACACACAGTTTCTGTGCCTTTACATACCCCATCACCAGTGACCATAGCTGAGGGACAGTGGCAATACACAGGGTAGTGTGCTGACCATGCCAGCTGTGTCTGTCCAGAGTTGGCATAGCCAGATGTCTGGCAGGCCACCACATAGGCTGATGTCCCAGGGTGCTCATGGTAGGGCCACTGTTCATCCTGCCCCTGGCAGAGGTGCCACAACTGGGTACCGCCAGGCACATGTTTTAGGCTGTCATGGAGGCACAGGCACGTATGGAAATGTACACCAGACTGGGCCTGAGGCTGCAGAGGGCTGGTTACTCATCTGTAAGTGACAACATCTGTGAGCTTGCTGCTGCCTTCCATGAACACAACAAGATCATGAATAGATGGTGGGGTGAGATGATGGGCCTCCTCGACTGTGGTATGTCTGTGCTTGAACACCTGGTGGGAGTGGTGCGATGGCCACTTTGACGTAGCCCAGATACACCAACATCTGGCAGTCGATGTGGACATGGTAGGAAGCAAAGCCACTCCCATAGTGGAAGTAGTAGCCCCAGCTCATCACTGGGG
This sequence comes from Protopterus annectens, assembly GCF_019279795.1. NCBI lineage: Eukaryota > Metazoa > Chordata > Ceratodontiformes > Protopteridae > Protopterus > Protopterus annectens. The sequence continues at coordinate 1,676,721,338 of NC_056728.1, read as the reverse complement.
GTGCTGTCAACACCACACCAAAGCAGGCCTTGTGCACATGGCCCTGGCCAGTCCCATGTGGGACTTGGTTTCAGTGGACACCTGTCATCATCAAGGGAGAGCAGCACCTCAAGGCCTGCACCTGTACGTGCCCATGGAACCCCTGGCAGGCACAGTCTCCATATCCATGGCCGGAGGCAGTGAACTGCACACCCTGCCAGGTATGGTCTGCAGCTGTCCATAACACCTGTATAGGGCAGCCACATGGTAGAACTGTGTGCATGCATACCCACACACTATGCACACACCTAGGCCAACACCATACCGACACACACCACATCAGCATGCCCCATTCCAATAATTCAACCCCTCATCCACATACATGGTGTCAAATGTATGGACCACCCTCACCAATGGCAAACCAGCAGCATACCCTGTGCATATGATACCTGTGCCACATCCCTGTCATCCATAACATTGATACAGGAACAGGCTAATATAGTTCTGATGCACACATTGACTGCAATACAGTGCAGCAATGTACAGTATAACATGTTAGTAGTAATGGGTAATGCATACATGTCAGGTAGTGTAGCCATCCAGCTATGATGCATGTCAGCTGTTAGTAACACTGGGTGATTATGATCTCCATAATGTTATCCATATGTGTTGTAGGTGTACATGTGTCAGCAGGAGGATGGTCTGCAGTCAGATTCCACAAGGGTTATGGCACTGTGGTTACACCATGGGTGTGACATATCTGGAGTACAGCTGCACACATGTCACAGGTTTCTATAACAGGTAGTGCCTGTGCCACACAGACAGGTGGCCCGCTGGGACATGTATAATCTGCAACCTTATGTAGACCCATCCACATACACGCAGAATCTTACTTGGCAACACTCTGACTAGACCCCTACCTAGCTATGTAGTGCTAATGAACTGTGTGGCTTTCATTGCACACACCACACAATGTGTAGGGTGAGGTGTGCACCAGCTTACATGTTACTTGCAGAACATACACAGATATGTACAGTATGGTAATTTGTGATGTAATGGTTGTATATGGATAATACATAGTGTGACATGCCATCATACACACATTGACAGACACAGGCAGACACACATCCAAGAGACCTGGGCCTATTGGTGATAACTAACTAGTCCATGTGTCCAATGTGTTACAGGTAGGCTGCACACAGCACATGTGTAACTGGCCTGTATTGTGACGTCACTTACCTGTATGGTTGATGCCAACTGGTCAACATAAAATGGTACATGGGACATATACTGGGTGTACCATAGTGTAATAACAGTGCACACAGGACCCACATCCCCCACTGGTTATTGTACGCACTGCAACCCATGACGGCACTTTGATATACCCACTATCACATATTGGCCACAACTGCAATACAACCCATTGTATATCACAACAGTGGTACTACATGGATATGCATGTAATGCACATGCCACAGGCATAGTAGGGTGTTGCAATGCCCGTGGCATGTGCATTACATGCATATCCATGTAATGCACATGCCACAGGCATAGTAGGGTGTTGTATCGCCATGCCTCACCTATGGGCAGCAACAACAGTATTTTTACTACTTTGTGGCAATGTGTAGTGTAATAGGAATATGTGGTCTCAGAATGGCGTACCCTACAGATATGCAAACATGCACAAATACACACACTTGCCAGACCTCACTGGGTTTCCCATGCCTATCGACTCATTTGTACAACACCATTGGTACTGCAAGGCTCATGTAGCCATTAGGGAGAATAGTGTAGCAGGGTACATGTCATGACCAATACAGCTGCAGCAACATCTATGCCAATGTCTGTTAAGATGGTTCTGAAGGCTGTCATGGAATTCCCAGCTACAGGTGTACTAACACACACACACTCTGCTCTCATCAGTAATGCACACGTACACATGTGTCGGTACTGTGGTGCATTACTGCAGGTGGTCATACCTGTGTACCTGGCTATTGTCCATGGAGAGATGGGTTGTGTGGGGGGGGGGTTTACATTCGTATCATGCCATGTTCCAGCAGGCAATCTATCGATACACACCATGTTGGTGAATATCAGGGTGATAGTGACATGCATCAGCCAATCCTCTGGGTGTCCTCTGCACATGGCCACTGAGGTGATCCAGTTGACATGTATGCAACATGCATTACAAGACATGATTACTGTCTGTGATGGAGACTTGTACCCAAGCATGTTCTGTTGACTGTGGTAGTGTAGTGTAGGTACCCATGGAATGTTGTCCGTACAGGGTGCTGTCCCCTATATATGCAAGTTAGTACACAGCTGGGCAGACATGCCAGTGTTAATCAAGCATAGGTTATATGTATGTATTCCAGCTGGATACATGTCATCTGCACATCTGTAGAGGGACTGACAGACATCCGTTTGGCAAGTAGCTATGCATTTAGATGACTGTGTCGATAGGTGGATGTTTGACAACAATATGTAAGCCATTACTACATGTAAGCCCTCACTAACATGCTTTACAGATGGTACTCCACAGTTCCATTCTACATATCTGGTCATTTTCCAGTATGAGATATATACGCTGACACAACCCACACCCCAGGAACACCACAGTGAGGCCTCAGAGTCCAGCTATGCCTGCAGGTTTGCTTGTTGTCATTAGTACTTTTAGCAGTCTAACCTTGTCTGGGACAGCACTGTCAACAGTAGTACCACCATGTTACACTACATGCCATTGTGACAGCACGCACCCTGGGTTACTACCCCTGCATGTAACACATTCACACAGATAACAGTGCTGTGCAGGTCTCATATGCCATTGCATCCCAGACATGACACTCACACCACTTGCTACTGTAATGACAGCACATAGACAGATGTATTGGACATGGCATTACATACACTTATGACAGATGCCATTACACAGGGTTTGACATGGCCTTGTATGTTAAGCAGAGATTTCCGCTGAGTAGACGATATGCCACAGAGTATAGCTGGATGTTTTCTAGATGGTCAGCATAGGGCATCTGCTTTATGCCTGTGATTTGTTTAGTGGGGTATTTCTGTGAGCTTCCATCTGATGCAGATGTCTCGTGAGGAGCATACAAAATGGTGCGTAGTACTCTATAATGTGTGTAATGAGGGATGACTACAGTGGGACATTTACCTCCTTTACTGTGGATAAAAAGCCCTTAGTGATGAGGTGTGCCACATAGAAGGATTTCCTCACTGTTGTGGCAATGTTATTAAAGGTGAGAGCACTGTCCACCTGTGTCTGTAGGTCTGTCATCACACATTTGGTACGTAGTGTACTTGCACATATGTGATAAATCATGGGTACATGGTATTTCCAAAAGGGGATAACTATAGATTCCTTGGCAGTAAGCTTGAACCCATGGCTGTGGCAGCAAGCATCTGTGTCTGCAAGGTCCTTTTGTAGAATATCCACATCATGTGGGGATTCAGTAATGGCTCCCAGGTAACAGTGATCCATGACATTTGTTAGCCAGAGTCCCGTAGTGTTGGCCTGTACTTCAGAGAAGTAGATGCCAAACAACAGCGGTCCCAGGACTGAACCCTGAGGTACTCCATGTGTCACTCATCTGGAGCTGGTATTGTAGTTGGCTACTTCTACTGTCTAGGTTTTGTCAGTAAGCCATGTGGCAACCCATTGAGTGGCATAGGACTTTATTTCAGGCTTAGTAGGTTAGTCTATATTTCCAGAGTGGGGGATGGTGTTAAAGTCCTTGCCAAGGTCCATATAAGCTGTGTGGACCACCTTACCCTCTTCCACAGCTCTGAAGACTGATCCAAAGAATTAAATTAGGTTCGGGTGACAAGATCAGCCCTCCACCAGGCCAAACTGGGTGAGGGCCAGTGTTTGAGGTTGGCTAATGTCTTCATTTATAAGTTTCATGATAATTCATTCCATGCCCTTGCAGATCAGGCTCGTCAGACTGATGGGACTGTATTTCCCGTGATCCAAGGTGGAGTGGGATAACTGCAACTGTGTGCCACTCATTGGACACAAGCCTGAGGTGAGGCTATGATGAAACATGACAGTTAGGTGTGGTGCCGATTTATGTTCTAGTTCATGTAGTACACAGCCCGGGATGTCATCTGGAGGGGATTGTGCCACTAAATTGATCTGCCAGGATATTGGCTAATTCCTTGGCATCAGTTCATTTTAATGCCATTCTGTTCTAGCTCAGAGCACTTCTGAGCATTGCCATGTCAAATCTGGGAATAAGTATAGAATGGCTTGTGGTTGACTTTGGAATCTTTGCAAAGTTAGTCACATAACTAGCTTTGGAGGATATAATGAGGGATCTCAGCTTCTTACTGAGGCTGGTTAGGGAGTTGTTTACATCCTTGGATTATGCTTTTGTCTTCGACATTTTCTTCCTTCTGTTGTATATTTTGTTTATGGCAGGGGATCACCAGACTGGCTTTATATTTGTGGACAAGAGCATCTAGGTTGTATTTGGGATGGTACAATGCATGCAGGAGTGGATGTGCCCATTCAATGCCTTATTGTAGGATTCAACATTTGATCTTTCAGCTCCCGTCTCCATGGGTGTCACAAAGTTTGTCACCATTGGCTTGAATAGCATGAAGTTGGCTGTGAAGAGGTCTTTTACAGAGGTTTTCTTCCTGGGGGGTGGGGGTGGGATGTGGATGTCAATGGTGATGAGCTTATGGTCTGACATAACCAATGATGGGGTGAACACTACTGTGGTGCATCTCCCATGTTGGTAATGACCATGTGTAGGATATTGTAGCCCCTGATCGGACAATGTTTTAGATGATCCAGGGTGTTGGAATGTATGAATGCTAAAAAACATTGGGAAAAGATGTTGGAACCCAAGTAGTTTTCCCAGTTAATGGCAGGGTAGTTGAAATCACCACATATTAGGTTGTTTGTTTGTATCTGAATATGTCCAGTATGTTTAGAAAGGTGTGGTTAGAATCTTGGCCCATGGTGGGGGATTTGTAGCAAGCTACAATTTTGATTGCAGTGTCACCTACTGTTAGTTGCACCTGGAGATTTGCAGATGCATTGTGTTGGGAACTAGCATGGAGGTGTGCATACTTGTTTAATATGGAAACCCCTCCACCTGTAGTGTTGTGGTCCTGTTTTGGTGGCCCAAATGGGTGGTAGGGGTTGTAGCCTGGTATTGCAGGGGTGGTCTCTGGGGCATCGACACAGTTATCTGTTACTGCACAGATATCAATGATCTCCATTTGTAGGTGTGCCTTGTGAGAGTGCATTTTAGATTTACACTTCTAGCATTGAATAGCATTATGTACAGTTTCAAACCAAAAAGCAAAAAATGAACACGTTATGCTGAAATCCCAATGTACTAAAACTGATAAATCCAAAAAAGAAGTAGCAGGACACTGCCAAGATAAAACCAATAAAATAACTTCTTGTTCAATAAACGGTGATTTTACTGGTTTTATCTTGGCAGTGTCCTGCTACTTCTTTTTTGGATTATGTACAGTTTAGCAGGCATGTATCTGTTACAGTGGGGGTGTAGTCCTTTGAACTTTGCCTAGAAACAGCACTATGGGGGTGGCAAGAGCTTTAGGCAGTAACCTGAATTCCACGGGCAAACGGTGCAGACTATCTCTGTCAATCATGTCATCCCAGGCACACAGATACTGGATTCCTTTTGAATGACATCAGAAGCTTAGGCAATTGTTGCAGTCATTGTTGTATACATGTATAAATGTGAGTGTGTATGTGTATATATCTGTACATACATATCTCCATATATGTATGTGGATATGTATATGTCCATATATGTATGTGGATATGTATATGTGTATATATCTCTATAGATATGTGGATAAATATGTACACATATATGTTTACCATATGTCCAGGACATGGAGTGGAGCTGACCCTCAGCAGAATTAGTCCAAACCTCTTAGTGCAAGGTGATGTCATGGATGTATTACAGGTATGTCTGTAAACTGTTACAACTGTAATAGGGGTTGTCTTAACAGACATGTTTTGTGTATGAGGTCACATCTGCTTTAGACATGTGCACCATTGCCTACATAGAGACATCCTAGGGAAACAGTGTACGGTACCACTGCATCACGGTACTGCTCCTTTGGACTACAGCAGGGATATGACCAATATATGTGGACAGTCTGGCACTCTATGGTCAGTCCAGATATGTACACATTTCCCTGAGATGCGAGACATGTGGTCCATGCCTCCCAATGTGAATGTTACTAGCCATGTACATGGGTATATCACAACAATACTGGACTACATATGTCCACACAGTGTATGCACGGACACACGCCAGTCTGTCCTTACACAATACCTGGTAGTGCAGAGGTCACATGGCCACATACTACCCAGTAGATAGTGACATACATCTGTACAGCAGACCACTGCTTTGTCAGAGATGCACAACAGTTATGGTGGCCTGGCAGCAGTATGGCCTGCAAATAACTAGACATAACAGCACACTGTGTAATTACACTAGGCTACTAGGCATGTCACAAACCACTGTACAAAATACAGGCAGACTGCCACAGCAGTGGACTACATTTTCTGTTGGGGAATACACATGTACTTGCGATTAGCGGCCTTGACATGTGATACACAAGCTTAATATGACACTATAATGACCATCTGATAAACACCATCCTCATATGTACCACTCACACAGTAACCGTAAATACAGTGGTCATGGCACAGTGAGGTCCATTGGCTGTCTGTGGTATGGGACACATGTGCCTGGCCCTACAGACATGTGAGCAAATAGGGCACCATACACTGGAGCAGCATGTAAGATCACATAGTACAGGACAAAGAACAATTGCATCTACCACAGTCTGTACACTGCCCAAGGTACGTATGCACAATACACAAACTGTTGTCAAATTCCTAACTCAGGGGTCAGCAACCTGCGGCTCTGACGCCACATGTGGCTCTTACAACCTGCTGTAGTGGCTCCGTGTACCTCTGAGGATTAATGACCACTGTACTGCACCTCCCACCCACACACAAACACACACAGAGATCAACAAGGGCCAACACAGGAACAAAATTATGGATGGATGTTAGGTATTGCGCTGATACACTTAGTTCAGTCATATTTAGTATAACAATATTTGAAACCTTATCTGCAGTGTTATCTTCATTTTAGGGGTCAAATAACTGTTGTGGCTCCCGATGACTTTACTTTGGTGGGAGAGAGGACAGACATGACTCCTGGGATACTGAAGCTTGCAGACTCCTGCCCTAAGTACACAGACCACAGTACTGTACACACAACCACAGACTGTCCAAGTCATGTCCTCAGTAAAAGCCTATACTATACACAGCATGTCCAGCAGTCTGTTATCTGACTGACTTGTTATCAGGTATGATGCCAATGAATAATGGTGTACAGAACATATGCACCATATATATATGTGGGCTTCATCTGCACAACACATGTGTGCCCCTCTGCAGTGTAGAGGTCAGTGTATGTAACATTGTATATGCTCCTGTAAGTCAATCTAGGGGGGTGGGAGCACCATAATTAACCTAAGGTGTTACAACATGTGAGGTATATCAGTAGTAAGCTGGCTTAAGGCATGTGGCTGTACATTACCATACATTTACCTTGTGAACATTGCTGCCCTACTGATTACTGCCATACAGCCTGTTCTGTTTGTTAGTGCAATTGTGATGATTTCATTTATGGATTGTTATGTAACAGATACATCCCATTGTGTCAACCTAGGGTTTTTCTACCTAGGGATTGAGTACAGAGTGTAATTAGAGGCTGCTGGCCTGTATATCTGCATTACTTACTGTTGACTGTTTTCCTGTGGCCCAGTCTGTCTTTCCTGTTGTACTACTTGAAGGCCTTGATGTGAATATCAACATATGTTATGCTTTCAGATTACTGTAATAAATGAAAAACAACACCAGACTTCAATCCAAATATTTAGCCTTCAAGAAGTGATACAAAATACAGCAAAAAATCTTCCCTTTATATACCAACCCATCATCAATTAACAAATAATTAAACAATAAAACAATTAAATTAAACACTTCCAATCTAGCTCCAAATTAAGTCTTACTGGAGCAAGAGTGTTATATTTTAAAATATAAATTGCTATTTTGAAAAGCAGCATATTTTACCGGATGTCAATTTAGTTAGGTCCCCTAGATTAAATGGTACAATAGCATGCAATAATTGTAGTATGTGTAGGCATATTGTGCCTGCTTTTACTGAGATAAATAAAAAGAAGTTTATGGTGAATGGTAGCTATGGGTACAACACAGAAGGTATTATTTACTGTTTGAGGTGCCCTTGTAATCTTTATTATATAGGACAAAGTAAAAGAAAGTTTAAGGTGCGAGTACAAGAGCATATTAGAGATATAAAAAAGAATAGAATGGAAAGTTCTATAGCTATGCACTTTTTTGAGAAACATGATGGGAATCATACTCTATTACAGGCAACTATTTTGGAGAAAGTTTTTTTAAAAGCTGGTGATGAAAGGTTGTTAAAAAATATTTGGATCGAAGCCTGATGTTGTTTTTTATTTTCTTACTTTTGCTGAGTTTGCTCAGTGTTCATTGTGGTTGGTTATCAACTGTAATAAATGATTTGTTTGAAGGTTTCATTCCCCTCTTTGTATGTATTTCAAAGTCTAACAGCTATATGACATGGCATATGCAAATGTATTAGTACACAAATAAACCTTTGCAACATATGCAAACCTGTGTGTTGTGTCACATCCTTTGACGTCTCCGTGGGTATATGTTTCAGGCAACAATTGTCTTTGGTATGGGTGACTCATACACTGTCCATCTGATGAGGTTGCAACTGTAGGGATACTGGCTGTTCAGTGTAGTGTGCACCCTCCAGTTCTGTATCTTCCTAGACATACGGCTGTGTCTGTATGTGTAGTTGCATATATGTCTATATATATGTAGACATATATATATATATATATATATATACAAATTTAGACATATATATATATATATATATATATATATATATATATATATATATATATATATATATATATATTTATGTATCTGCATACCTGTGTCTGTGTATATGCATCTTAGGAATGTTTTATTGCTTCCACATTGTACATTCATTATGGCAGCCAGAATGTACTGTATATGTTTTCAGTACCAGCCTCACATCATACAGGTGGCATGGCTTACTGTTAACATCTTGTGGCCATGTAGTGTCAGGTCCTGGTCATGGGATTTGCACCAGTTGGTACTGTATTTCAGGGCAGACCTGTTTGGCTGGGGGGGGGGGTAGAATATTGATACGTATAAGATGTATGTTGCTTGAGCCCCCTCACCCCCATTAACGGTGCCTGTGGTCATATATGTCTTTATGTGCTCTATTATATCTATAGATGGTTTCACTTCATATCGTCGAAATCTCATTTCATCGAATTTCAAAACATCGAGACCAAATCGTCGAAAGCTCATTTTATCAAAAACTCATAACATCAAATCGTAAATCATTGCAAACTACACAGCAACTAGAAATAACATCCCAGACACTATTTACTACGTTTATGCAGGAAAGCAAGCCCCCCTGCACCCCCCAAGTTGGGAGCTCCACCCCCCACACCCCCCAAAAATTAAATATACCAACTCCAAGGTCGCACTACAGTAGAGTTAGGAAATTACCCTTTTCCCCCACTGTAGTGTGACCTTGAAGTTGGTATATTTAA